>NW_008651373.1:24700-47948 GCF_000695815.1 Acanthisitta chloris
TTAGCAAAAATGTAGTGCCCTCCTTTACTCCTTGAGTAACCACTCCTTAGTCAAAACTCTGCAAGTAAAAACAGCAGTCACAATGGGGTGAGTTGAGATGCATTTTGACTTTGCCTATTGCAGTTCTGAGGTGGTATGTAGAATGTGAACTGATATCCAGATTACCAATGTGTTTTACACTACTGGTAGTCCCTTACATAAAGGTGTATCAAGTAGCTTTTGCCTAGAAAGTATTTTATATGCAAAGCCAACCTGATTCTCATCAGGTATTTGTCTTAAATAGTTCTTAAAGGATCCAATTCTTTAAGTTTCTAGGTGTCTCCTGTGAAGTACAGAGCACTGTCAGTTTTCATGGTCATCAATTATTTCTTCCAGTAGAGAAATTCAGGACACTTTCCTCTCTAAGGACCATTAAGGTCAGTGAGGAGATAGGTGAAGAGAGACAAATGCATGCAGAACTGCCACTGCAGATCTGGGGAACCAGAGACAGTGAATAGGACTCTAACCACTAAAATAGTCATTGTTAAGAAACCTGATATAGCACCCCTTTCTTATACCATCAGTGTCACAATTTTTTGAAAACATATTGATTTCACTTGACACTCCTAACCCTATGACTGCTGTGTAAAATATTTAACTACACTATTTGAGCTTCCAAGGCTTCCACAGTCAGCTGAGGGCTTCAGTGCTTTCTATTCATAGTGCATGAATAATGCATACAGCTTTAACATCTCTGAAATCTTATTAGTCCTCCTTTAATGGAGTTTCTTATTATCAGCACCAAAGTTTCCACGAGGTTTTATGAGTGATAAAAGTAACAATGTAGTGTGAAACACTTCTCCCTGCTAAAGTCAATAATCACTCAAATTTGTGCAAGTGAAGCCTTTACATATGGAGGGAAAAGTATCTCCCTGACAGCTGAAGAGAATGCCAACCCTAACAGCTCTGCCATTGCAAAAAATGGCCATTTTTCTTTGTCTTTTCCCTTCTAAATGTGCTTTCATTTGTGTATTCATTTGTCAGTCTATATGAAGATCGTTGCAAATCTAGCACTGGGAATGTGTTGCTGGCTTTCAAGCAGCAAAGCAAGAAGTTGGTTACCACTATGTATCTCTAGAAGAAGGAATGAGTGATCAAAACCCTGGCCTGAAGCTAGATTGTATGTACATAGAAATGGATCAGTAAGACATCCAGAGTATTTTTATTTACTGTTCTAGATGAGAAGTCAAATGTGAGCAAACCAGGAAGCCAGAGGGAGGTGTACTGGGTTCTGCTTTCTGCCATGGCTCCGATTCACAATGGAATGCCACCTGATATGTCTGGCACCACATGCAGCTCTTTCTTCTGCAAAAGAGGTCTCTAATGCCTCACACATATGTTTATTATTCTACATCTGAGTAGGTATTATAGGCATGATAATATTTTTTTACTTGACTGTGGTTCAATGAAGATTCATTAAATTTGTATTTTAAGTTCACTGCTTGCATGGATAAAACTTACCCTAGGAAAATAAAATAGTGCTTAAATTTCAGGCAGTAGAATCTACATATTTAGGCATGCTGAACTAATTACTTCTAGTCCCCATCATCTTTATCAGTGAATAAACAATATTTGCTGCAGACACTATCAGGACACAAATGAATGGAAAGTACTGTGAGAAAACAATTTTCATCAAGAAAAGAAAATATGAAAAAATTCTTTCTGCATCCTAGTGATCTGTTGTGTAGAAACCATGGTTTGAGCACTGGCATCTGCCTCAGTGCAGCTTATCTTTATTAAAATCAGTGAGGCTTTTCATGAGTGGACCACAAAATCTATTTAAACCCCCTAGAATGCTGCTGAGGTCTGCTCTTTGGAGCATTCGAAGCATCTGCTGATGGTATTCTTGGAACAGAGAACATTCATTCAACTTTCAGTTGATAAATCATACTTGCATGGCAAAAGTTTATCAGCCTTTAGAATGCATTCTCATCTTGACATATGGTTGTATTTGTTTAAGCACTTTTCCTACTATTTTTTTCCAAAATAATACACAGGATCCAACTAATTGCTTCCTGTTATATATTTGTCATTGATGTGCGTCCTAGGATGGCATTAGGAAACACAGAACATTGCACAAAGCCTTGATTTATTTTTAATATGTTATGTATCCATTTGTTATATAATTTGAATTGCTATGAATATAGTATCATCCCATTACTCAGCAAGGGATCTGTCAGGAGCAGATTGCTGAATTTTTCTATGGCATTTCCAGTATTTAGCATAATTATTCACAAAAATACTACAGAAGACAAGCAAATAGATTCATGTCACTCAAGGCAGGGAGAAAGTAGAGAAAACATTTCTCTAGTAATACATTAAAGCACAGATATATGAAGACAAGTCTTTGAAGAACTGACACCATATATATGCACCAACTTCCCAAAAATTGATCTCTGTGTAAGATCAGTGGCAAAGGGTTATAAAGGGAATGTTGTTGATACAAGGCCTGGAGAACTCCAGTTTTGATCTGGTTTAATTTCTGTTGATTACAGTATAAAATGATGTCTTTCAACTTTTGCATGCAAAGCATGAACAAAGTTTTGTTACTTATTGCTTTGACAAAGTGTGCCGTGTCATCATTAGACTCAGCCAAGCCAATGTTTGCTGTACAGATACTACTGAGAAGAGCATAATTTGTAGCTAGCTTAGAAAATGTTTATGCATGTGCTTAATTTGCTGCCACAAGTGGCCCCACTGGGGCCAATGAAGTTATTCCCATCAGCAAAGTTAAGCATGCACAACAGTTTAAGTGGTAACAGGGATCCAGATTGCAGTTAGATTCAGACAAGAACTGAAGAGACTTTCAGATGAGTTTAGGACACAGGTGTCAAAAGGTATAATGCTTTCTAGTCAGAAATAGTTTTGTAATTACATTTCTGATTTTCAGCTCAAAAAAGTATTTCCAACACTATGTACATCCTTTGCGTTCTCTGTATGTCCTTAAGGAAAACATTTGGCAAGGTGATTATGAAGATAAATGACATGATTTTCAAAAACACAGAGGGGAATAGGAAAGGAGTTTTCTTTCCATCACACAAAAGGGAACGAGAATTTCTGAAGGATTCTCTGTGCTGGAAAATGAAATGGTAAAAGCTTGATTTTGCAGGAAGACACACTTTCCCTGATTTTGTCAGGTGGGAGAACGTCTTGACTAGAACATGTCATAAAGCTAGAACATCTGTGACTCGTCCCAGTGGAAACTGAAAGAAGAAGAGCAGGCTCTTGCATAGAATTTCTTGTCCTCTGATGCTACACCTACAACAAAGCACTGCAGTGTGGGATCCTATCTATTTATTACACAGCTAAGAATATGTGAGGCACCTCAAGAATAAATTGCAGGCCTTAAGGTATGCTTAGACATCTTAAATTAGCAAAATCAAATTTAAATATAGCTCTAGATATGAAACTCACAGCTGGCTCATCATTCTACCTTGCATTGGAGGAACTCCACAGAAATAAATGAGTAAGACTGGTGCATATAAGGCAATCAGAAGTTATCTACAACCCACTTCTCCCACTCCCAACCACAAGATTAGATCAATGGTTGTATTAGTGAAAAACATTTAGGTAGAAGCAAATTGTTATGATTCATAACAACATGTAGATATTCACAAAAATATTCAGGATAGATACTTTATTCTCTTGAAAAAAATGTGATCTTCATTCTTGCCATAAAATATTTTGCTAGTTGGAAATTTTGGCAAGAGTAGGGGTACCTGTGATAAAAACTAAATGTGAGAACTTAGAAAAGTTTTAATACACTAAGAAGCCAATTCCAGAGAATCCATGATTTTGGATAGAATTAAATTTTAAAATTGATGAGCAGAGGAGAGAGACAAATCAGGGACCTACAGCCCTTCCTAAGATAAGCATTTGTTTACTAATTAGTGAGCTTGTCAGTTTTATGAAGAATTATATCCTTCAGTTCATCTTGTTCACATGGAATTACAGAAAAATGCAGGTGGAATGGATTTTCAGGCAGTGTCATCTGTCTCCCTGCTCTGTAGTACAAACAGGTATACCAACATTATTCATGACAAAAATTGAGTATACTTTTCTTAAAGTTGCCATCTACTGAAAACCTTCAAGCAGTGTCACTTAGATACAGTGGCAGGGATGAAAGTGGAAGATTCATGAAATGGCAGAGGAAAGTGGAATATTCATGAAAGGGCATCAAGAAGACCATAAAGCAGTGGGCAGCAGCATTTTGTGACCTGGAAGTCAGAACTGGTTGTGACCATTGATTGTGACTGTTCATGCTAAGGGAGCTGATAACTAGCATTAAACACAGGCATGTGGTAATTCTTCCTGGGGAAGAATGAACATTTTCAATGAAAGGCATCACATGGGAGCAAATGGTCCAGAAAGAACTCAAATTTCCAAAACGTTGGAGGAGCACTGGTTTTGGCTACCTATTTTCTATACAAATTTCTATCCACTCTTCTCCTCTTAATTGTAATACAAATCTTATTTGCCTCACTTACATACAACACATTGCTTTTTATTCCATCCATGCTTTCAGTCTTTCCTGATGAGCAGTCTCACTGCTGGGTTCATTTTAATTGGTTTTCATGTTTCTTGAACCATGGACATGCATTATGCACTTGCTTCTGTTTTTTATACAATTGTCTATTAATTTCAGTAAGCATACATTTTTTGGATGGATTGTATGAGCATGTAATGAAACAATTTCAGAACATACAACTACTACTTTTCTCCCACTTGCAATGCATATTTGCTTATCCTAGCAGTCTGATGTGATTTGTTCTTGAAAAATACTTTTTCCTCATTATCTGCTAATTCACACCCATGCTTTGCTTATTTATTCCAAAATCTTCAAGACACAGAAATTTAGGTGAACAGACTGAAATCTCTGGCTCTTTTTTTTCCTCTTTTTTAAAGATTACTACACCTAGATTTTCCCTTATTTCACAAGCTTGCCCATGATCCACAGTTCTTCATGTCACCAATCTCTGTCCTGAAATAGCCTTTTCTGCTCTGAGGCTAGTGTAACTCATTTGAGAACAGATAAACAATTTGAGAATATCTTAGAAAAACTAACCTGAGGACCTAAACTTCTCATCCAAAATCTAGCCTGGTTTTGTACTGTTTTAACTCTTACATTTATGGAAGTTGACTATTTATGGTTAGTCTTTCAAAAATATATTAACCACTTCAGACTTCTTTTGTTCATCCATTAATATCATTCATCCATTGTTGAATAGCTACAAAAATATTTTGTCTTCCTCTTAAGACTTTAGGTACTTTAAAATTTGTTTTTTTAGCTTTGCTTTGCCTTTCTCTTTGCATACCCTTTCGTATCCTTCCATTTTTCCATTGTATGCTACAACTACTTACCCTTTAAATAGATATTTCAAATTTGATGTTTCTGATTCATCTGCACCTTCTCTTTTTTTCCTGTGAGGCCATTGCAAAGTTATCAGTACAGTTAGCTTAGTCTGGTCTTATTTTTCCATTGTTTCTCTCATTGGAAGAGTTAGCATTCACAGTTCTGGTGCAACTACTTTCTAGAACAATCAGTTTTCCAGAATCTGGTCTATCCAGCAGCTTAATTCATGAGGAATGCAAGCTGAAAGTCATCAGTTATTCTAATATTTTAATACTTCTTATCTTATTTTCACTTGACACTTATAAGACCACAACCAGAGGCGGAGGATGGGGAAATGCTCCCTAATTGTAGTCATGAATGGAGAGAAATATTTTAACTCTTTCCAATTTTCTAAAAACATATAAGCATGGAAGCATTTTCAACATGGAAAAAAAGAATAAAATACATTGTGAATATTTGCCTAAAACTATTGAAGCCTCAGCACTGAAGAAAGGCTTATAGTATCTGAAACCAAATTGAATATTGGTGTCCATAACGGTGCTTTATTCAAATATGAGATAAGAGTCCCTTTTGGTAAAAGTGTTATATCTCTCACAAGTTGCTGTTAAATTAAAAACTTTTCATGTATCAAAAAAGTGCATGAAAAAATTATCCTTAGAACAAATAGAAGGAAAACTGAATTTTTTGCTTGTTCAATGAAAATGGTAGAAGTTCTTCATACAGACCTAGTACTTTTAAGCAATTTATGTCTTTCAGAAAAACATGTTAATGTACAAGATTTGATATTCACATTTTATTCATTGTGAAACTGAGAGATTCAATGACACCACAAGTGTTAGATGTGGTGACTGAAGCACAGGGAGTATTTTATTCATAGAATACCTAAATTCTCTGATTGCAGCACTAAAAACTTCCTCCCCCACCCCTTGCAAAATTAACATTTTATTTTGGCTAAAACTGTAAAGCCTTGGAATAGTATTCTGTTCACAAAGCTTCGTTTTTGTAATATATTGTAAAAGTTCTCCTAGCACCAGCTGATGTATTCTGATTAAGCATGAAAACTGTTGATAATTTGTATTTCTCAGAGTATGGCAGATATGAACAATATATGCTTATACAAGGCTACAAACAAACAAACAAAATCAAAATGACAACAGGAAATGAAAGTTTCTATATATTCCTAAATAGTTTTCAGCATCTCTGTTTACATTCCAGTGGGACACACATGACTGGGATGTGTGCTACATGGTTCTCTGCTTCCTCTTAATAGCAAAGAAACAAAATCAAATATCCTTCTTACACTTCTATCAGGGGCAGGAGGAAGAATTTGAGAAATATAGAGCTATCTTTCTTCAGAGATGCTCAGCTATATTACACCAGGTCATAATTAAATCAGCAGAGAGTGATATCTCTGGAACACCCGTTTTAAGTCAGACTGGTATTAATCATCTCCAAGGTGATCCCAGTTACTATGGGAACTATGATATTTGTTTGTGTTCCTAGCACTGGCTGGTTGCCCAAATTTGGCAGCTTCCTTATAGTAATCCAGCAGATTAGAATGTTAAATCTCCATCATGAATTTTTCATGACTGCTGTCAGTATGAATCTGTCCTTTACAGAAATAATTACTGATTAATAAATCCTACTCTGTGTTCAGATGGGAAAGGTTGCCTATGTTAAACTTGCCCTTTGGTAACCAAGCTGTTCAAACCCTTTTTGATTTTGTCAAGCAAAGAAAGCATCATTTTTTCTCTCACTAAGCTCTTATTTCAAAAATGTGTAAACTCCTCACCATTCATTTTTTCCTGTGACTTTTAGAAATGTTTTCGTGCTTCAGTGGATATCTTTCCTCTGTGTAGATGCCATGCTTTGCTTCCCTTTTTATTTTGACAGGAGGGAAGTGGACAGTCCTTATAAAGTCAGTTCCACTTGGCTTATGCAAAAAATCTGACCTTGCTTCAGTATGAATCTATATAAACACTCAAAGACACCTTTATTGCCATAGCAAGGTACAGAGGTATCACCATACCTGGTGTTCACATACTTTTTTTCTGACAAAGTCATGCTTATCCTGAAGAAGTTGCAGCCACTCTGTCCCTTCTCTTTTTATTCTTTTTTTTTTTCTTTTTTTTCTTTCCTTTAGAGGGCCTGTTTTAGCATCCATATCTAAACCTTCCTCCAGCCTTTAATTTGATCTGAGTCAAGAACAGAAGCTCATGGGCCTCACAATGAAGATTTTTGCAGGACTGGGGCCTTTGTGATAATACTGGAATAGTCCAGACCTCTTATAGGATGGCAAAGGAATAAAAGAACCACATACAGAAGGTGGGGAGGACAAGCTAGGAGGCAGAGTCTGGGATGCTCTAGAGGAGAGCACCTATAGGCAAAGTGGAAATTTTCATCAGAACTCTGTTCCTGATGTTTTGTTCTAGCCAAACAAG
Organism: Acanthisitta chloris; assembly: GCF_000695815.1. Taxonomy (NCBI): domain Eukaryota; kingdom Metazoa; phylum Chordata; class Aves; order Passeriformes; family Acanthisittidae; genus Acanthisitta; species Acanthisitta chloris. Next base: position 32,534 of record NW_008651373.1, read on the forward strand.
TTCACTGACAACATTAGTTTGTGCTGAGGAACTTGTGTCTCCACTTTGAACCTTACTGTCTTCCAAAATGTTATCTGATCACAAGATTTAAGAATTCTAAGTAAGAATCAGTCAAGTGTTTCAAGCCAACTAAAAGAAAATTTTGAAGCTCGAATGTTTGAAAGCCTGGACTAGCAGGTTAATGACAACCTCTATCACCTGAAAGAAAATCCACCCACAGGAATCCAAGAAATATGGTGTTAGAAAGTGTGGATGACTTGTATTATGCTGGAAACTCCTCAAAGTATGACAATACTCTATGAATATAGTGATGCAAAAACTTTATTGCAACATTATGAAAATGGATTTATTCAATAAGAATGAAGTCAAAGAATTGCATTCAAAAATGACACCCGAAAAGGAAATTACAAAAATATTCTTGTGAAAACTTGAAAATATTTTTCTTATTATTCTGTAGAAATAATGAAATGGAAATTAAAACCCTGAATTTTTCATAGAGTGAACTTTTCAAATTCTTAACAAAGCGTAAATTTGTCAAAGCATCTGATATTGAAATTTCAGCACAAAAAGCCTCTCCATCTGCCACACCTTTCTGAATATTATAATATTTAAAATATGTGAAATGATATTCAGTAAGTATCACTGTAAATGTTTGAATAAACTTTGTAGCATTGGAGAAAAGAACATGGTCATTTATAATTTCATAGACAAAAGAAATAATTGTGCTGGTGAAATAATTGACAAAAATATTTGCCACAAATTTTTTATGTAATCTGTAAAAGTGAATAAATAATGACAGAGTTCTGAGAATTTTGTTTCTTTGCATATCAGAGAGAACTGAAATAAATTATAACTAAAACCACAGAACTATTACCAGGATTAGACAATGTAATACAGTCTATAAGTACCTAATTTACACTTCTCCAGTTATGTCTGCCACATATTATGGAGGTTGTTCTTTACTCCTATTCATCAGGAAGATTTTATGTTGTCAAACATTCACAATTGTAATTTTCCTCTTTTTTTCTTTTCCATTAAAATAGACTTAAAACAAGTTCGGTTTAATTTGCCTTGTTCCTTGGAGAAGGAGCTTTCCAAAGACAACACAAAAGCAATAGCAGGCACCTAATCCAAGGTTCATGACCTAGTCCAGTAGCTAACCTGATGTTATGGCATACTGCACCTCACTTAGATGTAATAAATTAAAATTTTTGATATCCTTAATTTGGAAAGGCAAGGCATCCTCATAGACATACTCACAGAACTTTATGCTGCCAACAGCTCAGCACTTACCAAAGAAATGCCAAAGGTTTATACCAATGTATTCTCAACATCAGTGCTTAAGCCCTGTCATAACTACTTTATATTTAGATACAGTATGTGAGTCAGACATGTAGATATGATCAAGCTAAAATTAATTAAGATCTGTTGTGCTTTAACCCTAGACAGCAACTAAGTACCACGCAGCTGCTCTCTGTGTGATCCTTAGTAACACAGAGCACGCCATAAATCAAAGCAAATGTTAAAAAGAAAACAAACTCATTTTCAAGTCTTTCTGAGCAAATGCCACATCATACGAATTAGGAATTTGGGTTATTCTCTGCTCAGCCTACCATATTTTATGCATGTGTTCAGCAAAATACTCACAGATTTTCAAAACTCATGTAAGAGGATATCCTTCCTCATGAAAAATGAAAGAACATATTACATGAATAATGATGAGACTGAAATTAGCTCTTGTTCCTTAGAGGAGCACCAGCTCTGTCTAGTTTAGAGAGACTTATGGAAGAAAGGCAATCCTGGTGTCACAACAGTTTTAAAATTCATGTTGTCTGCAGGGTGTGACCACTTTCTGCACATCACTCATGCAAAGTGTCCTCATGAAAAATAACATCTTCCGAGGACTTCTTCAGGAAAAGAAGCAGCCATGAAGGGGATGATAGCTAAGCTTCTTATCCTTTCATAATGAATTTAGTAGGGGTGAAATGTATCAGATGAAAGCATCTTCAGAGCTGCCTACCTGCTTCATAGGTATGGCCAAACTTCCATACAGGGATCTGGCAGTGTGCCTTGCTTCTCAGAATAATCATCTTTAAAGACAATAGGGCAGTTCACCTTCTCCATGAAGCCACATTCTCCTTCCTCTGACATTTACAGAGGTAGTCAACTTGCCTTCCTGCAGCTCGCAAAGGGGACACAGCAGCTTCCAGTATCACATCAATAGCAAAATGAGGCCTGTGTGATAACCTTATGTATATTGGCTTACAGCTTAAGGTTGTATCCTAATAATCAATTACATATAGCTCATTAACTTCGTAGATTTTTTTCAGTAAAGGTATAATCAGATGTAGCAATGGAAGATGCCAGGTCACAGCTGAATAAATGTGCTTTCACTGTCACTGCAGCAGTGTAGGTCACTCGAAACCCTAGGAAAAATTTCAGTACTAGGACCTATATACAGTGTGTCACTACTCTTGAAGATGAATAAAGCCAATGTGTTAGGTAGACTGAACCCTTGTCCCAATGTTATACTCAATGATTAGATTATCACATATGCTCTGACTTCTAGTAAGTTTTAAATTCCCACGCTGCCTGATTAGGGGGAGTAATTCCCTGAGGCTCCCTTCACCATCAGCAAAGAGAAATAGTCTCCTCCAGAAGGCTATGTGGGTTTTAGATATGTTGGTTCACTTACTGTAGAGGTTCTGTTTTAAATTTAATTATTAAATGTAAAAAAGGCATTGGGCAACCTAACCTCACTTTCAAGTATTTTCCAAGTACAGCTAATACATATGTGGGTTTATGTGGAAGGGAAAGGAAAAGGTTTCATACTCTATTACGCAACTTCTAAGTCACAGTAGTTTTGTATGACAGTGTATGTTAACTAACTTTAGGAGCTATCAGTAGGAGCTGTTATTAATTCAAAAGGAAATGTGTGAATGTTTTTCAAGAAATTTAACCCACAAGTCTGCCTTTTCTAACCCCTATGGATCATTTGCAAAAAGATGGACAGAATTATTGGTCAATTGGGGTCCAAGTGTTATTTTCATTATAATATAACTTATTCCCACATTTCAGCATTCAGAGAGTTTTGCTCAGGGATGATAAAATAAATTAAATCAGACAGAATGCTACTAATAAGGGAATGTTAGAGTGATAACAATACAGTAATGGCACAGATAATCCAGAGAAATTAATAACATAATGGCTTGCTTTTTCTTTTAATTGCTTTTCCTTTCACTGAAAGGTTGAGGCTCTGCTTTCCATCCAAATCTTTTCACAAGTAATTAGTCGGTGCAAACTTCTGTCAGAAGTGAATATTTTTCTATAGCCCTCAAACCAAAGTAGGCAACAGAACATTAGGTCTGGCTTTTCTAATTACAACTCTAATTCTATAAAACCTTTTTGCCCAAAACAGCAAGAAACAGTTCCTAATGCTTAATGGGAGTAGAGTTTTCACAAGTCAGCATTCTGGTAGAGTACTCATTTATGTAAAAAGTCAATTGCTGCATACTACCCACTGCCAATGGTTAACCACATGTAACTTGAGTGGCAAAACCATCCAGCACTGCATGATCATTCCAGCTTTCTTTAAAATTCTGCCTCAGCATGGTGCTTTTTATTTTTGAATAAGTATATTACTAGCAATAAACAAATATCAGAAACAACAGGGAACCTCAGCTGCAAGCCAGAGAATTCCAGTATTCTTTATACTATCACATACACTCAGTGAATCATTTTTGGTTGGAAAAGGCCTCTAAGGTCATCAAGTCAAACCATTAACCCAGTACTGCCAAGTCCACCACTAAACGATGTCCCTAAGTGCCACATCTACATTACTTTTAAATATCTTCAGGATTAGTGACTACACCAGTTCCCTGAGAAGCCTATTCCAATTCTTGACAAGTCTCTCAGTGAAAATTTGTGGCTCTTCTTGCTTGAGATGCCTCTGGCAGGTGATACTGCTCACAGTTACGCTGCACACAGTGACACTCACCGACACAAAAATCTTTCCCCCAAAAGAAAGAAAGAAGCATAGAACAAAATGTTTCAAATACCCAGAACACAAAGCTAGGATGCCCTAAAAAGGAATGGCTTGTGCTATATGGGCAGGAGGGGAACAGGGGGTTGCATTCTTTTCTGCATTGAATTTTGCCTCCTCTAATTTCCTGAAGCCCTACAGGAGAGAAAAACATTGGCAAACAGCATCATAACCAGGGTTTCTTTCACTTTTTATTTAATCTGATGTAAAACAATTTTTGAATTCATATTCATAAAAGATAAAAAGTGAAGGCAAACTTTTCTGAGCAGAAAACCAGCTTTCTGCTTTGGGAAATTCCATAGAGCTGGTGAGGAAAGAAACATACCTTACCAGCACAACAGAATCTGTAGCAACTAGCAAAGGTGTGTGACAATTTTATGCTCTTTGTGCACACTGTTTCGATGCATGTGAACTGCATCAACCTCATGCTACCTCTGATGTGAGCATAAAAACATAAGACCATGCTCTTGCCTAGGTGTCTGCACCAGCCGATAATATTGATCAGGAATAGACCTAACAAATTCTTGCACAAGAGCAGAAGTGCCATTTATTCTGTCTTTACTATGCACAGACATCCCAGCTAAAGAGGCAGAGGAAATATTCCCACTGACTCTTGTAGAGCTTGTGCTCAAATTCTGGAGCACAATTTAAACAGTAATATTTTGTAAGGTATTTAGGTGCCTGCCTTAAAAAAATCTTAGTGTACCACATAAATTTGGCTTCACCCATATACAGGCATTTTTGCTTCATGTGGTTACATGACATCAGATCTGTGGGCACATTTCCAGTGGTATATTTGTAATTTCCAGCTGTGTTCCCAGAAGCTCAGTAATGTAGAAAGGCTTCTGATAAAAAATGCTGATAAAATAGAAAAGATTCTATTGCAGTTGTGCTGTAGCACTTCCACATCAAACATCCTTCCATGGGCTAAGAACAGATCTCTGGTCTCTGCTGGGAATAACAAATGTGTAGCCTTAAGTCTTTGTCTTAGCAGCATAAATCTTTGTGTCAGAGCCACTAAAAATCTCATGTTCAAAGAATTTGCAGAAGTGGTACAAAATATTCATTTGTTTGAGAAAACATAGAGAAAGAGAATAATGACAGATTTTTTCTTGCTGTTTGAGATTAGCAGTTAGACTGCTAGGGATGCTGCCTAGTCAGAGTTAGGAAAATTGGCAAACAGGGTCAGCAATTAGGTAGCAGATAAGCATGTACATCGGGTTAAGCTATAAGGTGACTGGTGGAAAAGCACATGCAAACACTGAAGAACAGTAGAGCCCTTCTGTAAATGGTGCTTTCTTGCATTCTCTATTTTCAGGGGAAATCAAAATACAAAGGTACTTATCCTGCAAGTTACGTTTCTTACCTAAGAACCATCCTTTCTAGTGATGGGTGTCCCAAGAGCCAGCACATACATAATCCTCCTTGCCCCACAGTCTCTCAACTCTTTATATAATCTATGTGATGTCTCTGTGTGGTGGTGTTTTCTCTGCCTATGGGGGGTTGAAGGCTCTGCTGCAGGCTGCAAGGTGGGACGGCACTCTCTGTGGGTAAAAATGTATGTTTAGCCATCAAGCAGCAGTGGTTTAGAAGCTACCCTGCCTGTCAAGTGCAAGGGAAGGCCAGATTTCAAGGCAGTGTAGACAGAAATAGCAGTGAATGCCTCTACTTTAGAGTGCTTACTCCATTCACATCAGCCTCCAGCCACCAGCACCAAAGCAAACACTTGACTTGTGAGCTAGGACAGAAGCAGAACAGAGCCTCTTGTTTCATCAGGACGGGGCCCCTTTGCAGGCTACCATGCTTAGATATCTATCTGGTGTGTGCACCAAGAATGCATTATGGCAACCTCCAAGGGTCACACATCTGGTCCCAGGCAGAATATACCCACAAAATATTATAGGCATAAGAGTTGATAGGGTCCCTGCAGGTTCCTGCATTCCTGGCAGTGTTAAACCAAATACTGAGACGCCTTGTTTGAAAACCTGTGAGTCAAGGGTCTACAGCTACTTAAATGTTTCTGCTAATCATTGGAGTTATTAAAACAAATCCACACCTAGGAGGCAAACACTCTTCCCTATTCCTATCTCACAAGTCAAATGTCCCCTTTTGACATTGTTTTGTTGCAAAAAGAGGTTCAAGAAACATGAGATCAAGAAGACAGACAATGAGAAAACTTTATACATCTAGGAAATTTTCTGCTTACACTGTCATCTGTTCACCCACTCTATGTTTTGATCTGACACTCACTGAATTAAGTGGTTTAGTACAGGTCTCCTCTATTCCTGCCAAAACCAGTCATCAGTCACTTCTGAGTAAGGAATCAGATCATTCTGAAATCCAATCCTGAAATAAGTACCGTGACATAAGAAACACCACTTTTCCCCCTATCTCTACACAAAAGCACAGAAACTACATCTTGAAATGAAATCTCTCGTATTTTCTGATTTCTACTATGTTCTCTTGTAAGAACACTAAGGAAAAAAAAGAAAAACTGGGGGAAAGGTAGAAAAATAGGAAACTCTCCACATACACCTACAGTCATGTGATTAATTTAGGTGGTATAAACTCATTCACCCAGTCAGACAGTACAAGTTCCAGTTATCAGCTTCATGTGCAGCCACAAGACAGATTCGGTGTCGCTGCTGGGACACCTATAACCTTTTCCACATCAGATGAACATGGATATTGTCCTCAGGTGTGCATGGCACTACAAGATGTTCCCTGTTTGTGCAAGGAGCTAACCTCCCGAAGCTGAGCTCTTATAGCTAGCCCCAGTTGTCTCCAGGTGCAGGTCATCAAAATGAAATTATAAAAAAATCAAGAGCCTTCCTTTAAGAATTTTCATATATTTTACAAATAGCTTCTTAAATTTGTAAATTTAAGCTCTTTTGCCATCATTTTCTGACTTGTGATTATGCAGAATATGCTCAAGCAACACTTCCAGGAGTTTTGGCAGGACAGAGAGTAAAGAATGGAGAGATTGTCTAGGGTTTGTTTTCCCCTTGAGTTAGAAATATATTCCCACAAAGAACAAGAAAATTAGTCTCCAAATATTGCAAAATTTACAATTAAGCCATGACAACTAGCAACATGGTAAGACCAATTACAGCAGACAGTTCTTTGGCTCCTACTGCTTTCCAGGACTCTTACCAGCAGCCCTCAACCTCCCACTTCCCAAAATACACAATTTCCAACTCTCTACTGGGTCACTGGTTTTGGCAGAGCCCAGTTAGCTCTGTTCTGGGCCAGCTTGTGCACCTTCTGTGGAGAATCACTCCTCTGACAGCTTTCTTGCTTGCTCAGCAACCTGTCCAGTTTATTGTCACCAGACTCCTACCCAGTTCACAATCTAGGGCAGCTGAGACCTCAGGCACTACTGCTATCTCTAGGCTTGAAATCAGCTCCTGATGATGATTTTTTTTCAGACTTCTGCAGTATCCTGTAGTATCTTTGCTGATTCCTCAGGCTTACTGCCTGGATAGGAGAGGCAGTTCTGCATAGATGTAGTCATTGATGATGTTTTTCACGGAGCTCTGGGGTACAAGGGCCAGAAGGAGGACTATCCTACCTTCTTATTTTGTCTCTGCTGCCTGTTTTCCCTCTGGAGAGATGTCACCTACTTTTAAGCAAAAAAAAAAAACCACCACAGACAATTTCTGCAATTGGTCAGTCAGCTAATTTTCCCATACACTTCTGATCCTTTCTGGTAATTTCCCCTCCATTTTCCCTGGCACTCTCCCCACATAACAAGCTTCACAGTCCTTGGCTAGCTGCTGCAGAACTTCGTGTCCAGCTCCATTTGTCACCTGCTGTGGCATTTATAGAAAAATGTGTATTGAACTTGGCTGAAGAGAATAAGGTGTGAGAGACCAGAGGAGTGCAGCTCCTGTGCCCCTTCAAAAAGGGGTAGAAAAACAAAAACATTCTAAGTATCCCTTCATTGAATAGCTTTGTGTGAAACCAAACTCAGAAATTCACCTCTATTCTTTTCTCTTTAAAAATAAACATTTTCACAGAAACTTCTACTTATCAGTTACTTCATTTTGCTATTTTATCATTCATTTCTCTCAATTTCACTCTAATTTAATATTTCATTATTGTCTTATTCTCAGCAAAGCAGTGAAGGAGAATAAACATGTCACACATGGAGAAAGCAAGGATGAATCCACCAAATAGGATTAGTGGCTGCTTTAGAAATATTACCAATAGCATTGATTCTTGGGTATATAAGTGCCCCTAGTAATACAGTTCTGTGAACCCTATAGAAACTGTTTGGTTTAACTTTCTAGAGGTGCTACAAAGCCAAATTTCTTCCTTTGCTCGTTCTTCTAAGTGAAAAATCAACTTATATTTGGGATTCTACAAAGAGATCTTTGACAGGGTCTATTATGTTTTCCAGCATGCATTGTCATTGGTGGCACTTTTGCAGTAAGGATATCTGTAGCCTGAGGTTTGTGAACTCACTGTTGTAAGGTGAAGACTATGAAGGATAAGCAGAGATTCTCTAGCAGAGTTAGAATGACATAGAAAAAAAATTACCTTAGCCATTCTTGCAATGGAAAGGCTTCAGTGAAAGGAGGAGTGTGCCAGGCACACACTGCGTTCCCTAAGCACCTGTTAAATCCTTTCTCCCTCATGAATAGATAAGGGTGCTGTGTTCCTGTTGAAAACAGCTATAGTTTGAAAAGGATTGACAAAGTGAGGAGGAAAAGACAGTTAATTTAAGGGTAGAAATTGGAATGGCAAGTGTCTGAAATAGGAACGATTTAGACAACGTGCTGGGCAAAATCATTCCCTCCCATTTTCTTATCTGTTAAAACCAACATTCACTGTGACAGGAAACACAGAAAGGTGACAGGGCTAAGAGAAAAGGAAAAATAAATCCCAATTTCTACCAAAAGAACATTGAAATTTTGTTACTGTGAGTAGTTATATTTCTTCCATATCCAACCTCATACATGCTGTGGATGTTCATATACTTTTCAATATGTTATTTATGTTCCTTGGAGAAGGCAAATGTTGTTTTCCTTTTAGACAACACTGCAGCAGTTATATATGTCCTTTGTCAGTATTACTTGAGTAGGAGAAAAAAACAGATGGTTCCTTCATACTGAAAAAGGCATGTACTACATTCTGAGCTTTAGGATGATGCCCACAAACCTGAGTAACAAAAGATCCTGAAATAATTTATTGTAAACTGAACTATGTTGATTCAGAGAGAGAGGCAAGCTTAAATGGAAACTGGATCCTGCTAGTCCTGTTGGTATTGCCTTTTCTGATACTGTTCAGCTTTTCCAATGTCATTAGCTAGAAGTCCAGAAACTGACATTTTCTACGATTCTACTAGAAACTAAATGTCATTTTAAGATAGATGAATCAGTTGTAGTATCAGCTACTGGATTTGCAGGAGATATGGCTGACTACATAAAGGCCTGTACCCAATACTGATGTAAACCTTATTATCCAAAACAGATATTGAATAGAGGCTTCTTTCACCTTGTAAACTTCCAAATGCACATAATGTTCCTAAGATAATAAAATGTTATTACCCCTTACACTTTACCAGCATATATGAAATAAACAAAGCGTCTTCAGTCTGTTTTAGACTATTTCTTATCACACTCACATTATCATTAACTTTAGTTATTAAGTTTTTTACCTACTATTTGAGAGGCATTTGAGGGAATTGAATTCTGGGGATACTTTCTTTTAAATAGAGCAGATACTTATTGATGAACAGATATGAGGAAGCCTACAATTTTATGAAGATATACTGCCATTATAACTCTTCTGACCAGCTCCAAAAGTTAAAAAAGAAATATGCTTCAAGCAGTCATATGCAGCAAAGAGAGGCCCAGGACACATTTCTGCAATAGCTTCTGTTCTATAAATAGAAAAGGGAGAAAAATCTATATTTCAAAGTTGCCCATGTAATTTATCCACTCTCTGAAACAGCATGTATCTGATTCTGTCAGATGGTGATACTTATGTCCTTCCCCTATACTCAACCTATTCAGAATTCATTCAGGAGTGTGTTTCTTGACAAGAGGCTAGAATCTTTCAAAACCATTTTCATCCAATTTCTACAAGTTCTGTGACAGGGTTTCATCACAGAGAAGCTGGTTTTAGAAGTTATTTGAATTTTACTCCTCTGTGGCGTCATTTGCTTCTACACCCTTGAAAATGTAAGACAAAAGACTACACAAGCTTAAGGGGAGAAATGAGGAAAGGTAGTGAAAACATGGAGAGAGGTTGTGGATTCTCCCTCACTGGAGGTATTCAAGAACTGTCTGGACACAATCCTGAGCCATGTGCTCCAGGATGGCTCTGCTTGAGTAGGGAGATTGGACCAGATGACTTATTGTGGTCCCTTCCAACCTAACTGGTTATGTGATTCTGTGACCATGTTTGCCCTCCAAATGTCTGCAGTTTTAAACTGACTTATAACTTACATCTTTATAGTAGCAGACACTGTTACTCATTCAGGAAGAAAGCAATCTCTAGGCAGTAAAAGCAATGCACTTCACTAAACCAGGCCCTGGGATGCTTAGGAGGACATTCAGATACGTATTTTTGCAGGTTATAGCTGAGCTTTCTGAACACACAGAAATGATCCATCATCCTTGTCATAGCACTCAACCTGGATGATCTTAAGTAGCTACAGAGAATCTATCAACTTTAGCAAAATGAATTTTTCTTCCCAAGAAAGCCAGTATACTTTTCACATCTTGCTGTGCTCAGATTTTAAATAACACAAATCCTTTTGTCTCCCATTGCATGTGTTTGTTTATGCTGAATCTATATTTTATTAAATACAAAGGTTTTTCTTAGACAGATAACAAGAAATCTAAGTTGAATGAAAGGCAGTTTTTCTTTTCTGTAGATACTAATTTGAAAATTAAGGTCAACTGGTCTGTGGTCATGATCTGTGGATGTGTTTGCCATGAGTACTCATCTGCTGCTTATCTTGGCACCTGTGGTGAAAGTAGTTTCAAGCATTAATATAATCAAAAGTAAATGTGAATAATACCCCAGCAAATAAGGTTAGCTATGATTAATTAATTATTTGTTCAGTTCAGTGAAAATCACAGTCTTTTTTTCCCCAAACCAGGTTTATGACCATGATCCAGGATAGTACATCGCAGGACATGGAGTTTTGCAAGCCACATACCTGGCCTGTGTCAGGTGAAGCTGATACCTTGTCCCTGCCAGATACTTTGCCTCTGCATTTGAAAAGCAAGGACTATGTGTGAGGTTTATGTGGCTAACTTTTATATTTCAATTTTTATGTTGCATATCATTATTCTATTTCAATATGGATGCATTTAAATGCCTTTCCAGCTGCCAACACCCAAATATGTTGGCAAAGAGTGGTATCAACATACCTGAAAATATACAGATTCCTGATGTCAGGGAAGGGAAGAAGAGAAACTAGTGTGATTGCACAGAATTTACTGTTTAGGTTGATAAATATTCACTCTACAAGGAGTCTCATCCCCTGATCTTCTCAGAGACCTGACTCAGAGGCTTCAAATGTGTGTTGGGAAGTCCAGTGGCCCTTGCTGCTTTCCAGCCAGCACACAGGTTTCAGTTCCAGGATGTCAAAAGGAAAGAAAAAAATTTCTTCTCAGGAATTTGGAAACATGTATCTTAGTAGTGCTTTATACCACATATTAAGGAAGTCATGTCTTTGTAAGTTTGGGGTTTTTTTGTTAATATTGTGTGGTGGTGTGCTCCTATCTTGCTTATGCCATAACCAACAGTGGGGGCTGTGATGGCTGCATCCAGCTTACACTAGACTTTGGGGGACAGATGGTAACACAGCAGACAAGGGCTGCCTGGAATGGTGACCCAGACATCTTGTTGGTATATGATTTTAAGTCAATCATCTTACTCCATAAAGAGTGGACAGTCCAGGGCCTGTCAAGCTCTCCTGCATGGCTGTGTGCCAGGATCTGTCTGTGAGTAGGGATGCCTCAGAAGGTTACTTCTAGAGGTTGAGAGATTCCCACAACTGATGCTTGGTAAGTGATGCTAAACTTTGCTATACTTCAAAATCTTAGCTAAGTGATATAAGGGTTGGTTGTGTACATATAATCCTTTAGACATAAACTGTTGACCAAGTCTGGGTCCAGCTGTACCTAAACTCTCCTCTGAGAAGGAGTTTAGAACACAACAGGTTCTTTTCTGAAACTCATGACTCAACAGGAGCATCTCCCAGACAGTTTTGCTCGACTCTGTCCTCTGCACAGTAAATAATCAAACATACCTCGCCATCGAATCTTGTTAAACCATGGTCATATTTACTCTTGAACTTTGTTAAATTGCTGTTCCATGTCACTAAACATATTGTTACTTCCCTATTCTGTCTACTTACATATTCCTTCTTATGAGGAAAGAGCATCACTCCATCCGTGACAGTGTGTGATAAGAGCAGAAATGTGTTTTAATGGACTGTCAAAGTCTGCTGCCAGCAACAGATCTCTTTCTGATTCAGTGCATAACCTTTTATTTTTAATGGGGTTCTCCAACAATGATAAAATCAGAGATGTCACCTCATTTTTAAAAGTCAGAGAATTTGATAATGTAGTAACATGAATTCTTCAAGACTCAATTTGGTGATATATTGACTTGCATCTTCCAAGAATCAGACTAGGGATGCTAGCCTCCTTTTTATGGCTCTTTAATCCCATTAATAATTTTCTCACTTTTCTAATTCTTTGCTTTAATGATTTATATTGTGCTTATTTCCACTGAGGCAGGAATGAATTAAGGCATCTTCCTTTCCCCACTCACTTTGCACCATGCTGCTTATTTCTGCTGAGCAACAAAAGCAGAATGCTCTGAAGTATATTAGCTTCCAGATCCAATAACAAATGTTGTTTGTATACATATATATATGCCTATGCTTGTAAACGCATAGGCATATATGAGCTAGCACATGATTCGAATTAAATAACATAATTGAAAAAAAATTCAATTTTTTGAAATGTTTTTGGCTTTCAAAATATTGAGGAAGTCAGTAAGACATAAAAGGGCTCAGGGGTACATTTTTTTCTATCTGTCTTAGGTTTGGAAAGCTGCTTATAACATCAACTAATTCAGATCTGCAGATCTCAGAGGGGAAAGTAACTGACTATTATGAACACACAATCATTAAGAAGCACCCATGCCTACTGTTAGCAACAGAACAGAGGCTGAATACACATATCAATAAAATTTTCTTTTCTCTTCTCTTTTCAGGAATGGATTTTGACTTCTGCAAATTATGTGCTTGTTCATAGACAATCACAGACAAGAAACAGTGTAGTTTCTTCCTTAGTAGAAGGACCAGGACTGTTTTGTATGACAATAAGCAAGAGCCCTCCACTTCAGTGTTAATTATAAGGCATACAGATTTAGAAAGTATAGTTTAATGAGAATATAATGTCTGCTTTATTAAGTTCTAACCCCTTCTAATCTATTGTATTCACCTGACTCCTCTGCACAAGAATCAAAGGGTACTGCCAGTTAATTAAGTTATAAATCTAATCCTCTTCCTAGTCCCCATAAAGACATAATAAAGAACACTTGTTTGCTGGAGATAATACAATATGTTCATATCATATATCAGAGTGCTTCCCGTCTGTTAAATTGATAATTAATTCTCTACAGGTGCCAGATGAGTTTAACTATATTATACCCTCCGTGTGATAGTAGCTGATCTTCATATTTTTCTTCACATATTTTTATTTGAATCAATCAAGACCATTGAAAAACTAGCGACTGCAGTAAGACAGCAATCACAACAAATTGGAGCAACATTTCTTCAAGGTGGAATAGAACCTGCTTAAATTTATAATTATTTCTGAAAAATGCTAAGAAATTCAACCTGGAAAGAGTTGGGTGAAGTGCTTCTCTATGGTGATAATTTCAAAACTGCACTTAGACAGAAAAGCAAGTCACTTCTCAGTAAAGGCAGCTGACTGAAAATATATGTTTAACAGATTTAAAAATGAAATTTTGTTACTATACTAAGGAAAGTATGGAGGATATTACTGAAAATATTATATGCCATTAAGTACGCATAACAACATTATACTCTCATCTTGGATACACAGTTTTGGCTCACTGCTTTCAGAATTATATTGGATGAATACCGAAGATGTCCAGACAATCAAGATAAATAAACAGAAGGCACAGGAACATCTTTCCCTGTGATGACTGGATTAAAAAGCAAAACCATATTGATCACTGCTAATCAGGTTAAATATTGTCTTTACTTTGAATTTTTACCTTTGCTTTGAAGAAAACTTAATCTCCCAGAAAAAAAAAAGACTGTGAGCAAATGATGCAACTGAGCAGAGATATCCCTGGGCACAAGAGCCAACAGATCTCTACCAAAACAATGGCTGGAGCAAATACCAAGTGGCTTTTGTTAAGCAATGTGTGTGCTGTAGACAAGATGCTCCTAGAAATTCAAGTGCCCATAAGCTGATCCAATTAACTTTAAACAAAAAGGGTAAACTACAGTGGGACTCCAAGTGTTGATTTCTGCTGAAAAAATTTTGACAATTTCAGAAGAAAAACAGTTATTGAAATCAGCCAGGCTGGTGATTTGGGTCTCAGGTGAGGCAGATTTTTTTTAAACCAACAGCACACAAATGTATACTTCAGCTGTAGGAAGCTTCTTGACATAATTCCAGCCCCAGCTGGAATAATGACAGTGTCACCAAAATGAAAGGAAAAAACCCCACAAGTGAGGAACACAGTGGGGAAACAAAAGTAATGGACCATTGAGCATGGGAACACATAGTGAAGCATAAAGTGCCAAGTTCAGCCACCCTTTAACTCATTTTAAAATTAAGCAACTCCCCAAAACCATTCAAAGTGACAGGTTTGTTCCAGATTAAGCCTATATGCCAAGTGAACACTTTGCCTTATTTTTTCAGCTAGGTTAACTGTATTAGAAATGGCAAAGGTAAGGTCACTAGTAGGAAAAAAATTTGGAAACGGGAGATAGAAAAATGTGGAAAATATGTATATTAAGGACAAGCAAAATCAACTTGGGGTCTGAGAAAGGCACTTTGATATAGTTGCAAAAAAATGTATTTAGGTAATACAAGAGTTAGGACAGTAGTAGATCTCTAGCTCCAAAACTGGCATCCTAAAAAGTCTGTTCAGTTATTAACATTAAATTCCATTTTCTTTCAAAACCAGACTGGTGATGCCATGTCATCTTCTCATCCTTTACAGAGCTCCATCCTTAGAGCAGCCACCAGGATGGGTAACATTGTGCCAAAGCCCTTTTGCTGCTGAGAAAATTCATGTCTTGCCATCTATTAAGCCATGTGCAGTTGAGCAGCTGGAGCATTTGCCAGTCCCTCCTGC
>NW_008651373.1:48149-83746 GCF_000695815.1 Acanthisitta chloris
TCTTTATTTCCTGGTGAAAGTTGCCCAATAAATGAGCTTTGCGCAGGAGTGATGGACAGACCTAAATATCAGTCTGATCCATAGGTAGTGATTAAGATGCTTACTCAAGAAGTAGAAAATATATTCTTTTATAGTCTTAGGCAGAGGAAAGGACAAACTCATTGCTTGTGCCATGTAAACGCAGTACTATAACATTTCCTCTGGATAGCTGTAAGGTTTATCTTCTTAGTCCATGAAAAAGGAATATGAAACTATGGAATGTCCTACATTAACCTTGAGGGACGAAACCCTTCCCCTCTACATGGCACTGGTGAGGCCACACCTGGAGTGCTGGGTCCAGTGCTGGGCTCCTCAGTGTGAGAGAGTCATGGACATACCAGAGCCATTGTGTGAAGGGCCACAAAGACAATGAAGGGACTGAAGTGCCTCTCCTATGAAGCCTGGCTGAATGATATGGGACTGTGGGAGTACTTTTGTAGGTGGTTTGTCAATCACAGAGTTTCTTTGTATGCTACTATTTTGATTTCTTGCTTTAAGTTGGTAGATTTACCTTGGTATTTTTTTCCAAAGTGAGTACATTTTTCAGTACCAGTTACCTCTGTTAAAATTAAAAGCTCATGGCCTGCTATACTTACAAAGGGACCATCATTCCCACGGGTGATAGCCTGTGAAAAACAGTATTTTAAGCTATGACTTAATGTAGCTATTAAGGAAACAAAAAGCTTACATCTTTCATGTCTTTAATAGTGTTTTCCATTTTTATAAAAATATTTACTGCCAATTTAAAAAGCATAGGATGTTCTTTTTATACAAAAATTCCTTGTATCAAAACCCACTTTGAATACATTTCACATTACATGGGTAAAAAAATGTCATCCTTTACATGTGCAAGCATTTCACTGAAATCAATTAGTCATGTGGCAGAGGAATAAATTAAGCACAAGGTTATATAGAATGTTATGACACCTAATTACGACTTTGATATGGAAGATTTGAGATCATAAAGGAAAAAATAGGTCTTACAACGGATATGTGTAGATAGACATTTTATTTCAAAAATAGCAAATGTCTTCAGAACACAAACCAGAAAATTATTAAAAGCTTCATAGCAAAATATTTAGCCAACTCTGATACAATATATAGGCTTGAGGTTCTAACAGTTAATCCTATGCCTCAATTCACTGAGCAAATAATGCTCCCGATACGTAAATGCTGAGCAGTTGAAATATGGAGCTGAATATTTTAAAAAAAAGGGAGAGCATTTTTATCTTTGATCTCTTGTAATCAAAGTAATTGAAGAATAACAACATTTTAACAGGCTTGATTCTTTTTGGGAAAAGTCATTAAAAATAATTCCTGAGTATTTAGGTTAAGTGAATATATCAAATCCAACCAATTAAGACCAACATCCTGTTAGGTGAGCCTTGCAGCTTGAAGTGACATTCTCTAGTGTGGCTGTCATGGCAGGATCATGGCCTAAATACCTTAATGAAATACATGAAAACCTTCTGATATGCACAAATTCTCCTTTTCTTTAGCAATAGCCTACAACTGTCAACTGTGAAGCCTTCTTTGCTGAGAAAAACATTGTTTTAAATGTCACTTCCTTTTGCAAAATCTTGTAATGCAAATTGCCACAGCTAAGCCTTCGGTGAACCATCACATCAATAGTTATGTAAAATATATAAATCAAAATTTAGGCAAGAGGCTTTCATAGTATGTTAGTATACATATTAAATTGTATGCATTGCATCAGTATTTTGAACATAGAGATCTAGTTATTTAGCTTCTTGCTATTGTAATAAGAGGCAATATATTCATTTCCCATTATTGTCTTCAGAAGCATGTCACAATATCATCTTATTATGTACCATGTTTCTCAAATCCTGTTAGCATTCCTGTGGTTTTAACTGAATATTTCTGTTTTGATTTTAAATCTGCTGTCAATCAAAGCGGTTTAGAGAACTAATCTCAGAAAAAAAATTCAGATTGCTTACTTATATTTGTTTTTTCAGAATTACAGGGTTAAATTACAATGGATGTAGAAAGGTCATTGTAAAAAGCAGTTAATAATTCACAACACTGGTATTCAGCTCAATCAATTACAATGAATTCACAAAAATGGTTTTAATTATACTCACTCTTTTCTATCCACCCACACCAATATGTAAACAAGTTTCTCACAATGACAATGGCAAGACTGCAGTTACGAAGATGTACTGCATGTGAAAGACAACACCTAGGAGTAAAGGCCTGGATTTGACAATTCCAGTATGTGCTCCAGCTCACTTCCCATTCTAGACTGCAAGTACTGCTTTCAGACTCTTGCAGCCCTTAAATAAACAGAACTTACAGGTAAATGGAGCTTTTTTCCTAATGCAGTCTTCTGGAGCCAAACTGATAAAAAGTAACATGCTTATATAGAACAAAAGAAATAATGACTTGGGAATAATTGGAATCAGCTGTAACCAAACTGTCCTAGCAATGATAATGTACAGTATTGCAGCTGTATGTTACTAAGACAAGAAACTCTTGGCATTACAAAGATGAAGATCTCTGTTCACACAATCCAATTTTAATGGGCTATTAAGCATTTGGTTAAAAACAGGCTTGTACAGTCTCACTGGAAAGGAAACACTTGTCAAAATGCTATTTTTAAAAAATACTGTATGACATCTTCTAAATTGCGATTTAAATATTAAAATCTTGTTTCAGAAGTTCCTCGCTTCAGGTTGTTACTCAAAAACTCATCATGTTCAAAACTCAAATTATTATGAGATCTTGATATCATAAGAAGCTTTTCCTTATTAGTAAAGTCTTTCTTCACTGCTGCTTGTGGCACAAGTAACCTATCCATTGGGTCCTCTTTGTTTTCTAGTTTCATATATCCTTTACTGTTGCTTCGATCCAGTCGGGGCCAGCTGGGGTGTTTCCTTTGTTCAGCTTGGACAGTGAGTGTAGATGGACCCCTGTCCAAGTCCAGGGACTTAGAATGTGAAGACAGAAGATGCAAAGACGTGTTGGAACCAAACTGCTTCCTGGCAGCACCAGGAGATAAAAGCTTTCCCGTGCTTGGTCCGAGAGTCATAGAAGATTTGAACTGATCAGAAGGAGTGTCCACAAATGAGTTGTGTCGTGGCAGCATGGCAGCGACAGGTCTGTAGGATTCGTTGGCATCAGCTAGTGGAATGGCCAGAGAATCCATTGACAGATTTCTAGAGTGACTCCTAATGATCTCTGAGTCCTCAGTTATGTTGTCTATACTGGGCTCATCAATAACACAGTTATTCAGTTTAATTACTGGCAGTGTGAAAGCACTAATGGAAGATGATACAATGGATTTTGTTTCACACTTTATAGAGCTCATGTTTTTGTCATCTGAAGTCTTGCTGGAGTGAGGGTAAAGTCCAAAAACTGAACCAGATTGCTCAGTCAGCAGAGGTGGCAGAAGGCTACCAGTGGTCCTATCTTCATTTGGAGTAATCTCATCTTCTTCAGCAGAACTGTCTATTCTGAGATTACTCTTGAAGCCAGAGAAAGGCGTAACCGTGTTTGCAGCCAGCCGTGATGCACACGAGCTCCCGCTGCTCCTGAGTTCTCCTTCCCCCAACAAGCCAGTGAAGGCACCACTCAGCTGCTTTTGTTCCCTGATCCTTAGGGTGTGGATGTCTATTACAGTGGAATATATGTCTCTCATGTGTATTATTTTTGTTTCCTTGTCACGGTTTTCATGCAGAATGGCATTTGCACAAATAAAAATGAAGATTCCAATGCCCATAGTAAAAGGGCCCAGCATTTTCATCTTATCCGAGTGCACATGCTGTTCAAAGAAGCGAATTAAAATGCTTCCTTGGCTTCTCAGGATCCGAGTTTCATTTACAGATAGCTTATCTTCAGACCCTAAAAGCTGTTCCTTTTGGGGCCAGTATCCAAGGATGGCCATTGCAATTCCAAAGAATGCGATAAGCACTCCCAAAACAAGAAAGAATCCTGATGGAGAATAGAGACGGATTTTGCCCCTGACGATTACTACATCTGTCCTGGGCCGGCGTTTAACTGGTTTTTTCTCCTCAGAAGCTGGTGCTGTGGCAAGATTTATATGTTGTTGAGATCTGGCAGAGTCCTGCCTTTTTAAGGCAGCCAGTCCTGTTATGACTCCTCCGGTTGCTATCATAGTTCTATATTGTGCCCTGGGGAAAAAAAAAGAGAAAAAAGCAAAAATATTGAGGCAAGCAAAGGTTGTCTCTGCAAATATAAACAGCACTTTGTTAATCTGCAGATATTTCTTGATAACCAAAATATTCCTGATTTTAAAAAAAACTACTAGTATAGCTTAATCCAGTTGTGACACAGAAGCAGTTTTGAGAGTCACACAGTATTTTTGTAAAAAAATTACAGACATCTTTTTTCACTGTAAATATAGGCAATAATGCTTCCATCCATGATACAGACAGTAAGAGAAAGCTAGTGCTCTTAGTGGTGAAGAAAGCTGATCCTCACATATATAGATTTTTTTCCTCCGCTTGTTTGTTCCTCAAAAAAAATCAAAGATATATAAAAATACAAATCAAGAACCTGTTTAGTTTATCAGACAAGAAATCTCCATAAATGTCAAATTAATCAAATCGAATTTTCTTATTTTTACGAGGAAACATTTTCATTTTAGACTTACTTTCATGCCTGCTTGTCTATTACATGAGAAACATTAACCAGCAAGGGTTTAAAAGAAAAAGCAATGTTTGATAGCCTTTTATGAGGAAGAGTAACAAATGAAACAATACAGTTCAAGATAATTGCATTTTATTTCACAAGGCATCTTAGACTCAAATACAGTTTCTGAGCTTAATCCATTAATATTAGAATTAATGAGATATAATATTATAGAGTAAAATTAAGATACTATAAGCCAGGTATGAAAAAATTACGTTCTCTTTGGCAGCATTACTATGCTCAGAGATAAAGAAAGGCTGACAGGCTGTTACAGGGGAGAAGGCTCTGTGTCAAAGCTGGGGTAGGTTTAATGAGCAAAATTAAAGTGGAACTGGGTGAACAATGTGCGACGCTGAGAAGCAGAGGTAAAGCAAACTGGTGACATCTTGCAATTTACAGGGAGTGACTTTCATCAGATCTCTTAAACTTTTTGCTTCAATTTTTAGCCATGCACCCATGAAAACAAAATTAAATCAGTCATGCTATGAGGACCAGACAGTATTTGGACACTATCATAGACTTCCAACCAACACTGCAAGCAGGCGTCACATAAGCATATCTACAAACAGCAATCAGTCCAATCCACCAAATATGAACTTGATTATGAAATTAATAGGGAATTTGAGACAGGTGGCCAAGTGCTAGGACTAGTCCAGGGAAAAAAATATTTCTTGTTTATTATTATCTGTTAAGCAGCAATTCAGATGACAGACAGAAAGAATAGCAACCTGAACTCCCTCCTTGCACCATTATTATCAAAGGACAGAGGGCTTTCTCTCTCTCTGAGAAACCTTCTCTTTACAAAAGAAAGATTGAAAAAGGCCTAGGATGTTAAGTACACAGCATTTTCTGAATTTCTGAAGAGAAATGCATAACATTATTCCAAAAATCTCAGAAATTTCACTTGCAGTGTCACATTTATTGTTCTTAATGTCTATGGGAGTTCTCAGCCTTAGCAATTCATTTCCCTTTTTGATGCTACCTGGGCAATTTCCAAAGTTCAATGCAAATTAATGCCTTGAATACTTCATGAAAAACCTTTTTTATAATGTAACTATTTCAAAATCCCCCAAAGAAAGTTATTTGATATTGATGGTCTTCAAAAATTCAGACTTTCTCCTAGGATGACATGTTTATAGCTCTCTGCCAAAAGGAAATATCGTTGTTCTGTAAAACAATGTTTTGAATGTCTGGACAGAAATAAATAGGACTTATCCATTATAAAAGCTGTTATATTTTGTCATGACTCAATTAAATGTAATTAGTTTTCTCTATGAAATAAATCAAGAGAATTATGGGGTATCTTTACTGAAATGAATAATCATTTAGCTATAACCTAGTTTGTTCCATTAATATTTTCCAATTCCAATTCATGGGGGACAAAGAGTTTCCATATTCATGTGCTATTTTACAGGCATGCACAAACCCACTCTGTTCGTTCTCAGGGCTGCCAAGGAGCTGCATGGGTACAGCAGTTTACTGCTTAATTCACACTGTGCCTGTTGGCAGGATTTGTTATTCTGTGTACTGCACTGTGTTTATCACAGCTACCTGAATTGCACCCAAGAGTGAACAGAATAAGCTCACATCTGCTTGCTAAGGATTTTAAACATACCTTTAGCAACAGCTCCCCTCTAACGCTGAAAATAGAGCCAATAAAAACATGCTTAAAAATTATATCTTAGGTGTTTCTAGAGACAGTTCTTATTCCCAAATTTTTCAAAAATTGGAAAACCACATCTCAATTTCATTATTACTTGGTCTCCAGTAACTTGAAGGACAGAAGCTGAGAGCTCTGAAAGTGAAAAGAAAGCAAGATCTCTCAAGGCACACATCTGGCTTCCAAACTATGCCATGATCCTATGATTTCAAGGGAACATGTTGTTCTTCTGTTCACTTTACCTGCATCGGAAATTCGGCACAGGGGAGAAAAAGTCTGGATGCAACAAGATACAAACATATTTTATACACAGAATGAGTCTCTTTCCTATTTCTTGAGTTCACATCAATACTATTAAACTTTCTTTCATGGAAAAAAATCACAACCAGGTTTATAAATAATAATTTGCGATAAGCCACTGTGTGGGTAAGGCTTAAAAGATACTTAATATTACACCAAGATCTGAATTTTGATGCCTTCTGCATCTAATAACATCAGTGGTGGTAACAGACATATTGATGATTTCACTGCATGATGACAGCTTTACAGAAGCCAATCACAATGAAGTGCATATTAAAAGGAAAACCATTTTTTGGAAAATATATTTATAAAAAAAAGACATTGTAGATACATTTGATCTATTTTGCAAATCTGTTTAGTGTTGTCACATAACAGCCATAATGAGTTCCGCTCATTAAATGCTGCTTCTCTTATTTAACCTAGTACAGTGATTGCTTTTAGCTTTATCCTGAAGTCTGAATTCAAACATCTAAACAAGTGAAGTCTTAGAAGACTTTGACTCAGAAGTAAATAAAGATTATGCCAAGAGTTCAGACAGCAACCCTTCCATGGCACTGTGAATGACACATGCTGGCTCTGTGAGGAAACAAGTAACAGCAAAATGGATGTGGAATACAGAACGAAAAGAAAAGGACAGATCTGTAATTCATTTTTTAAGACATAACTGTCTCACTGATAGAAAAGCACCATAGCTGCCAAGCTCCTTTTGAAGAACAAATGTTGAGCAACTCTCTAACCTTGTCACTGCTCTGTTTCATCTTCAGTGAGAACATCAGGTCCGAAAGCCTGGACAGTTCATGGTTTTGTCTTGAAAGAAGCAGTGGCCCACATTTACCTGTACATTTAGCTTCACTTTGCTTTGTGCCATTGTTACAAAGCAGCTCTGACACCAGCCCTGCCAGACACTCAAAGATCATCCAAGAAAAGCCCACCTCAGCAGAGATCCTGTGAAGCAGCTCCCGCTCACTCTCACTCTCTAGACATTGTTTGCACAGAGGAGAATGAGTCAGGGTCTTGACACTACAGTTGTGACCTCTTCAACGGCCACTAGCCAGACATACCTCACCTTTCACTCACGATGCTGGCTAAGCTCAGTTCTCTGCACCTGGAGATGCCTTTAAACACATGGAAAGATTGGATTTCATAGCACGTTCTAGTGGCTCCAACTAACTTCTCCCGGTTCCACAACCTATGAACTATTTATTTCTCTTTTACCTAAGAGGCTGCTACCTTAATACCCCTCTTTCCTGCCTCATGACTAGCATCACCTTAACTGTACTGCTGTCAAGGAACATTTTTTGAGTCTAACTATTAAAAATCTAATTAATATCTCAGCATATTATCAGCTCTCAACTTGTAGTAAGCTTTAAAGCTCAAGGCTTCTATTTTAGGTGCCTGAAAGCTTATCTGATTTTTTTCAACTCCTTTGGTACTATATAAGTTATTACTTCTACCTACAACTTAGTCTTTTGAATACATACAGAATAATTTCAATTATACTGCGTTCTTACACTTAATTTTAAATTCTTCCCAGCAAAGATGGGAAGCAAACTAAAGAATAGCAGAATTGTATTTCTTCAATATTATATTTTATTCCAGATACATTTCAGTGTCCCTTACCACTTTAAATCTTTGCAAGATAATCTTGCTTGCATAATTTTTTTTTCATTTATTCTTCGAAAAATTACAGAAACTTAATTATGTGAAATTATCAAACTGTACATTCTATTTTCCTCTAGTTTAACTTCACATAAAACTTTCTGGAAAGTACAGCTCTTGTGTTTCAGCAAATAATTAAACGTTACTGCAGTAAATAGTGTGTGACAGAATCTGATTTATATTACTGTAGCATTTCCTATCTTACTATTTCAGCTGATTAGGCAATTTATATAAATGACTCCTTATCATTTAAGTGTCTCAATTTCAAGTTTTATGAGAGGCCAAATTTTAACATCAAGGAAAGTTTTTTTTTCCTTTGATAAACCTAAATTCCTAGAAGTGAAGGAGGTATCTGAGAAAGTGTTTACTTATAGTTCTCATAATCAAGAATGCAAATGATAAAGTAATAAGAGAAGTGATGACATAACTGAGTAAACAAATCAATACTGAGTTGTATTTAATACATATATACTATCTCCTCATGTACAATATGTTACTTATGCATACAAGTTGTCATCTGCTACAATCTGTTCTATTCCAATGGTAAAAACATGGAACCTTTTAGGCCCAAAGGGATTAATCATTCTGGTTAACACAGCAATAGCCAAACAGTGGGTAGTTTCACAAGAATGACAAAAAATCACCTCAAATTACATTTTTATTTAGCAGTTTAAAAAGCAGCCCTCTCCATGTGCCTAGCACACCAGTGGGAGTACATTACAATGCATCTCTCTCCTCATATCCATTCCTCAAAACATGACCTGAATGAACAGATTAAAAAACAAAACAAGCAAGCAAAAGACATCTTTTAAATTCATAATTATTGGGCATTTTAAATGCACTTTAATTGACAATAGATGAGAAGAAAGCACATGAAATGTGGTACTACAAATCTTCATAACTTCATCTGGAATTTCAAAGTCATGCTAGCAAAAGTCAAGGATGGGAAACTGTATGACTATTTAAAACATTAAGGCTTTGAAATTTCCAGGTGAAACAAACCCATTTGGGTTCAAATTCCCTTTACTGGTGCCTCTTCTAGGCTGTAAAGGGATAAGCTTAAGGACTAATCATGCCCTTTTAACCTCCTGGTTGCTAGTCAGATTCTGGAAGCAGATCAAATCGTGCCAGCAGTCTCACAGCAGAAAAAGGGAAAGGCAAGCTGCACGAGGGTCAGACAATGCAAGAGCACTAAGGTGTCCAAGTGGCAGCAGTAGGCAGAAAGTCCACTGCAGACATTAAAAGCTGAGGTTCCCTAGATGGAAGTAGAACACGATGCTGTATCAAACAGTCTGTATTTGCTTTACAATAGCAACATGTTAAATAGCAAAATCTTTGCACTCATAAGTGAAAAATAAAAGCTTGTTATTAAGGACACACTAAAATCTGTTGGGAAATTTGAAGTCCAACAGTGATGTGCTTATTTAAAAACAACAGTAACTGGCAGCACTTTTCAAATCTGCAGTGTACTTGTCCAACCAAGACCACAAGGGCCCAGCAGTTACCTCTGCAAAATGATAGTTAGGCATGGCACATCAGAACTTTCTTTAAAAAACTAAAATTTGTACTACTTTAAGGCATCCAGGGAGTCTACACATTGTGAAGGACAGAAAATCTCTGATTTGGAGTGGATCTAGAGGACAAACTGAGAATACATTGGGAATAAAAGAGAAGCAGTTCATTGTTCTATTATACAAGGTTGTGTACTCAAACAAACTAAGAAGGGAAAATGAATTTTTAAGCTTTTAAGTCCAGGTTTCAATGAGAGTTATGAGATCTCAGTTTTATACATATTTCTATGATTATACTGTGTCAAACTGTTTTGAATCATATGCAAAGAGGCACCTTTCCATTGTACAAAGGGGCAGAGTTCCTTTTTATCAAAGTGACTTTGATGCAAATTTCAGTTGTGGCAAGTGGTTGAAGGGGCCACATTGAATAAACACTCTCTGTTTGGACTGAAATTCATTCTATTTCATTAGCAAGCCTGTACCATGTCACTCCCTATCATTACCATCATGACTGTGCACTGCTTTGTGTTAAACCAAGACTCTCACAGCGAGGGAAGTCCAAGTATGACTCTGAGTAACCTAATTTCCTAATTCAGCTTTCTTCAATCTGTTACACTGTCTGCACAGTGACTCAGTCAAAAGGTTATAAAATTACAGCAAATCAAAGAAATCACAATAAAAAATGCTTGACCCTCCACTATTATTTGGGCATGGGGGTTGGGGGGTGGAATAAAACCAACACAAATTCACCAAACTAGTCTTATAAAGTTATATTTCATTATTATTAAGCTAATCTCTCAACTGGACAAGGAACAGACCTTAGTTATAAAGCTCCAACTGATCAATACTCAAACTTTCACAGCTGACCAGTTTGTGTTGGCAGCAATGTAAGGCTCTCTTTCCTTTAGAAAGCACATGGAAATGAACTTGAAGACTGTCATTTTGGTTTTCAAATGAAATTTTGGGACATACTGCCCAAGACAGCTGACTCAGATGATCAAGATCCTGGTTCATATACACAATGTGGTTATAGGATCATACGAACATTGGATAATTCAACCTCGTGCTCACAGCAGGGCCAGCTGTGTGATCAACCAGATTGCTCAGGGCTGTGTCCAGACTGGTCTGGAAACACCCCAAGGACAGAGCTGGCACAGCCTCCCTGAGCAGCCTAGGCCTCTGCTCCAGCAGAAAGTTCCTTCCTATATCCAGTCTGCAACTCTCTTGTGCATGTATTGTCTGATGTCCTAACTCCATCTGGCCAAGTGAAGAGCCTGGCTCTGGCTTCTTGATTACCCCCTGTAGGTACTGAGGAGCTGTGACTCAGTCCTCCCAGAGACACCTCTTCTCCAAAGCTGAACAAGCCCTGCCACAGCCTGGCCTGCTCACAGGCAAGAGCTTCAGATCCCAGCCTCCCTAGGCATCCCACGCTGAACTTCTTCCAGTCTGGGAATGTGTTTCTTCACATTTTATTAATGTGAAAGTCCTTTTTCTGAAATCACCTGGGCTTTTATTTGGCTCTAAACTAACTTCAAATAATAAACCAATAACTAGGGAATTTGAACTAAAAAATGCAAACTTAGAAATATCGATAAATATCATTGTAGGGTGAAGGTGCCTGCTACCCAGATTCAGGGACTGCTGTGACTGCATACTTTGAATCAGAGCAAAAATAAATCCCTTTGAGTGTCTACCTCACTTACAGCTATCTACTGTATACTTTAATTATTTCAACTATTATGCCAAGGTTAAAGATAAGGTGAACACCCAGCAATACTGCATAAAGATGAATGCCTGAGCTGCTTTTCCTCTTTGCTATTATTTCTCCTTCAGCCTGATCCTTTCAGTGGGTCATATATTGTAATTATGTGCAAAATCAGCAACATTCAATATTGGCAGCATTACACGGAGCTCGTTAGCTACTCACAAAAGCACAGAGCAGACATCAAAGAGAGAAAGAAGGGACTTGAGTTTCTATATTTTGTTTTCAAGACACTGCTCTATGACTTGGCCTAGATTTGGTCTACAAGCTTTTGCCTGGCCCAGTTGAACTCACTTTTAAATTTGTTCCATCTCCAACTATGTCTACTGGCACACTGCAGTAAATCAGGTGTGAGTCCTTCTCTGTAAAGTTCATGGATTTTACGAATGTAAAACTCACACACCACGAGGCTGGTGCCAGATCTCCAGCACCTAGAACAGCTTCCCAGGCATTATACAGTAAAACAAACGTCTTTCTCAGGCCACACCTGTCTTATGCAGCATAAACCACCTGCCCCACCACTGTCATGTGTGATGTCCTGAATTCCTAGCTGTCCTGCTCTCTCTAGCTGTACCATCTTAGCTAAAGTCCTAAAGAATGGAGTAAAAAAAAGCAAGATCTCAGACACTGGATGTACTTTTTTGTAGAATGCCTACTTAATAGCTGTATTCAATGCACAAAATTATCAGTAAATTTAGAGCTGCAACTTGTTTTCATAAGTGTGCACCAGTAACTTCTTGGTTATGCACAGAAATTTTTATGCACAGATACATCATGTCTTGTTCCAAACTATATTAGATAAGTACAACAAGAAGCAAGAGGGAGCAAAAAAATATTGGGGAAATAGAAATGGGAAGTAGTTTTATAAAATTTGAGGAACAGGTGTTTAAAAGATGATTAATAAAGTTTTTTAATTTTCTTCCTAGAATAAAAAAACCCAAACCAGAATATGCACACAGGAAAATAAAAGATAGGCATTCAAGGCTTTACTTTTGACTTTATTTGCTTGCATTCTCCAGTTTGTCTGAGTTTTTCTACTAAAAAAACCCTAGGGTTTTTTTAGCCTAAATTGAGCAAGGTGATAACTGTCCTTTATGGCTGAAGTGACAAAATCTGTTTCTAAGCTATTTTAGCACTTTAGTTTGTGTAAACCTATTTTCCAGTGAAAATCAGTACTACAAATGGAAGCAGATTTGGTTGTTTAGCCAAATATTCATAATTATTTTAGATACATTTTTCTGTTCATATTATTAGTGTTCATGTTCATTACATAGAAAAGATCCTGAGTTATCTATATCTACAGATTAAATAAGTAGAGTATTTGAAACCTTTTATGCCATGCAATCTACCTGCTTTCAGTATAAAGTAAAGCATTTTATTGAAAATAATCACTTTATGAGCACAATGTAAGTAAAAACTTAAAAAGAAGCATGTGGATCTTTATGCATTATTCTAGTTTGCTGCTTTTTTTCAGTTTTTATTGTTTAGACATTACCAATAATAAAAAGGAGCTTCTTTTAGAAGTAAGAAAGTGAAAATTTTGTGATAATACTATAGCCTATCAACACTAGAACTGAAATCCAAAATGCACAGCACTAATAGGAATTCTGAAACAAGCTCACACAATGCAGACCAGAGTATTGACCAGTTATCAACCTCAAGGCATGAAAGAAATTTTATAAAGGTCTCTAGATGTTTCTGAAAGACTGAATGTGTAAAAGCAGAGTAAAAGATATGTTCTCTGTCATTTACTCCAAAGTCAAGGCATGAATAAACACTTCAGGGCTCAGTGTGCCAGATAAATTCAGTTTCCTAATAAAAAACAAGCATGGAGTAAGACTAAAAATGTTAGGAAATATCTTCAAGCACTAGGATTGCTGGTTTTTCAGTCCTTACACTCAAAATTTTGAATAAAACAACGGCAGGCACTTGGTGGGGAGGTATAAGCACAAGCAATGCTGGAGTGCTCTGGCTACTGTTTCCACTCACATGTCTAGTTTAACTAGCAATCTGTTACTTGATTTAATCAGAGGCAAAATCTCCAGGCTGAACACACACTTAATGTAGGTAGTGACCAGCTGTCATGAGACCAAACAAATGTCCTTATCTGCACTACATGCTTAGTTAATCAAGTTAATCAACTGGTTCTAACAACTGTAATTTCCCACTATATAAAACTACAATGACTGTAAGATCAATTAGTATCAGTAACAAAGTGAATAGGTATTTCACAGAAGGCTTAAGTAATACACACTAGATATGAAATCAAATCTATTTGCTCCACAACTAAGATGTCTGAGCAACACTTCGCCCCGACCTAGAAAATAGTTCTCCTCCTATACACGCTCAAAGGAGCAGGAGTTAGGGTGCTCTGTTTACTAGACCTGGGATCTACTTTTCAAACACAAATAATTGAGGAGTCTAACTCTGAAGAATACTTAGGTAGTTGCATTTTAAGACCTAAGTGGATGATAGAGGTACAAAAATTATGTTAAGTGCCCAACTTAGCAGAACTTAAGGACCTAGGAACAAAAAGCATCTGTGAAAGCCACGAACTTAACCCTGCTACCTGTCCATTAAACCTGGCAGCATAGTTATGAACTAGTGGCCAAGATATTTGTCTGGGAATTGAGATGTTTTAGGTGGTAGGCCCTGCCACCAGCAGAAGACTTTTTTCCATGTCATTAGTAAAGACCATGTAAGGGGTTTTTGGAAGTAGAACTGGAATTTGGGTTCCCTGAGTATCCCTGTCACAAGGTGAGAGAGTTTATATGGCCAAGAGGAATATCTGCTAATGACACAGCAGTGGCTCTGTGCTATCTTTACACTCATCTGGTCTGTCATTGCCTTCTGAAATTTCCTTTGATGACTGTGATCTAAGGAACACTGAAAACACAGGTCAGCATTAGGATGTCTTTTACACTGAAGGGCCTTGTGCAAGCTGACCTACCCTGCCAAGAAACAAGACAAATCAGCCCCTCCTAAGGTCTCTGTTGCTGTAACTAGTAAGGTCACAGTACCTGAGCTGTCACATTTAAAGACAGTGACAGCTATACCTGAGGGTACAGGTGGACTCTCAGTTACTCTACAACAGTCATCCACAGGGGCAGAAAAATCAGCGTATGAGGTTTAGGTTATTCTGTTAGCAAACCAATTAGGTCATCATTATACCATAGCTGTTATTAGGACATTAATAACGGGATGAAAAGTTTCTTGGGTCTCAAGAATCCCCCAAAATAAGTAAATTGGTTAGTGTGATGCTATTTCAAATATATCAACAATAATTTCAAATGCTAGATACAAAAAAAAGGGATAGTCAAGCACTATTTCATAGAGAACAGAAAACATACTTCAAAAATACTTTTGTATCCCACATAGTCAAATATTTTGGCCATTAATGGACATCACAGAAATAAATTATTATTAAATTAACAGTAACCTCAATCATGTCTTCAACTGTAGACAAGAATGACCAAGCCAGACATCCACATGGGGGCATCAGTAGAACCAGTAAACAATTCTGAAGACAGGTACTAATCTCTTTCACTTCCTTGCGGAAGCCTCAAGGGCCTAGAAAAGGAAGGACCACTCAAGAAAAGCCACTTCCTAGAAAACCACTGGTAAAATAAATGAGTTAGACAGATGGATTAGTGTGTATATATATATATATATATATATATTCAAGTTCATTATGGGACTAACGTGAATAAAGTAATCACTACTTGTTCACAGCAATGAAAGTACTACAGCAATGCCACAGTAAGCCAGATACCTGATAAAGTAAAAGGAAAATTGTTATTTTTTTTCTAAAAATATGCCCAAGAATTAGCAGAGCAACTATCAAAAGGAAAAAACTCTGTACAACATGAACTGAGCTTGACATTTGAAACAGTGGCTGATAGAGCTGCAAACACTGAGGACCACCCAAAGTGAATAGAGGAATATGCAGAAAGATGAACCAGATCGTGCAACTATGTGCAAACAGCCTGGAATGTCAGAGATAGAATGTAATCTAAGCAATGCAAATGCCAAAAAATTAAGATAACAAATGCAAACATAGTAGGAAGCAAGCAAAAATCAGACCAACAAAGATACCTATGCAAGCAATGAAAAAACATGACAGGTGAGAATGAAACCAAAACGGAAGGTAAAAAAAGCATCTGGTTATGAGAACTGTTTGATTTGTAGGAAATATGTAAGGCCTGTGGGAGTTAACTAGTCAGATACACTTGCAGCTTCTGGCAGATTTGGCAGCTGATCACATCCTCCAGGTTCAGTTGGAGGACAAGATTTTACAGAACAAGATTCTCCTTTTCCTCTCACATCACAATGTTGCTTTTCTTCCATAGAAAAGATCAACCATCACCTGTTCAGAGGCCAAAATGACTACTTCACAGCTTCTTCATTTAGGCTTCTCATTTACTCTTCAGTTTTTCTGATCCTAGAGCACTGCTAAGACACCAGCAAGAAACAAGAAAGCTTGCTGCAGTCCTCACAGAAGTCATGGACTGCTCTGTGCTCATTCAGTATATCCAACTAGCACAGCCACCTTCAGACACAGAAGTACATTGTACACGGGGTGGTTCATAAACCCTTCAGCTTCAGACACTTATGCTGTCTGGCTCCCCTGAAAACATGCCTGCATTGCCCTGGTACACATGCATGTGGCTCTTCAGGCTGCCTTGACATCCCAGGGTGTGGTTCTAAGCAGGGAACATCCCAACTGAGAGTGTTAGGAATGCCAGCCAACTGTAATACTTCTGCCTTTCAAATAGCTGTGAATTTGAGAAAAAGTTCAACACAAGGCTTTGGCAATTTTTCACGGCTGAGTTGCTGAGTGGGTGAAAGAATGGCTCAGTACAGAGGGAACTCATCTCAGCTGTAGCCACTGAAAGCTAAATTCAGAAGATCTCTGCTACATAAATTTAAATATAATTTCTGTACTGTCAGAAAATAGGATAGATCATGTTGGTAATATTTTTTGTTGTTCTTATTGGCAAATTTCTACTTGTTGCAATGTTTTATTCAGGATCTTTGAAGGATTCTGCTTCAAATTGCAGCCATGAATACCCCCAGCATTTCAGATTGGCTGAAAGCTGTGTTTAGACTTTTCACATGAACATACATCTCCATACAATTCCAAGTCATATTTTCCAAGCCCTAGAGAGATGCCTGTATAGTATTACATGCTTACTGATATATTACATGCTTACTCATAACATGCATCAGCCCTTCTGTGCCATTCAGACAGAAGGAGCCTTCCATGTCTTAGGAATAGCCAGTGACAATACTGAACCTGATGGTTTCCCAAAGGTTGTAACTGCATGCCTTTGCCATAACGGCTCATCACTGCCAGACATGCTGCAAGGAGGGACACAGTACTAGCAACTGCTTCATTAAAACTAACTTAAATCTGCAAATAGAAACCCAGCTGTGCACTCTTTTCCTATCTTTTCAGCTCATAATCGATATGTAGTATGGCACTACAGGCTGGAGGAGGAGGAGTGGCTTGAGAGCTGTTCAGCAGAAAGGGACTTGTGGGTGCTGGTTGACAGTCATCTCAAAATGAACCAACAGTGTGCCCAGGTGGCCAAGAAGGCCAATGGCATCTTGGCCTGTATCAAGAATAATGTAGACACTAGGATTAGGGAAGTGATTGTCCAACTGCACTCAGTACTGGTGAGGCTGGACTTCAAGAACTGTGTCTAATCTAAACCTACTCTCTTTTAGTTTAAAGCCTTTTCCTATCACTACATGCCCTTGTAAAAAGCTGCTCTCCAGCTATCTTGAAAGTACCCTTCAGGTGTTGGAAGCTACTACAAGGTCTCCCCAGTGCCTTCTAGCCTGCTGGCTGAAAACCCCAACTCTCTCAGCTTGTGGTGCTCCAGCCCTCTGATCATCTTTGTGACCCTCCTCTGGACTCACTCCAACAGGTCATTAATCATTAACAGATGTGAGTGACATCATCATCATCCCCTGGCACCATAAATATCTCATGTTATCCTGCTCACAGAGGATCAGCATCTGTAAGAAGATTCTAATTTTCTTTCCATCTGAGGTATGATATAGAGCATGCAATTCCTAAAGCAGGACCATGGTATCACACAAACTGCTTTCAGAACTGCTGGGACATTCATGTCACTCTAAAAGCCTCAAGTTCTGTGAGCTCTGAGAGGTGGCCTAAAGTTGAGATGCCAATGTGCCATCTTTTTCTAGCTTGGAAACTTGCAATCCATGCATGATACACCACCCTACTCCTATTCTATTCTACTGTTGCTATACTCATAAATAAGAATAGTGCTATCTGTCCTTGGTAAGTGTCAAACAATTGCATTACACCACCATGTAGGACTTGTTCTGAAAAAGCATTAATGAAGAACATTGATGAGGTGCAGTACAGCCCACAGAATATTTCTATGAAACCTTCAACTTTCTAGCACTTCCTGTGTGACCTAGCTGAGCATTAACATTGATTTTTGAATTTAATTACAAACACTCTGGCTTGGAGAGCTGTGACATGCTGAAATGCAATTGAGTTGGGCTTGCCCTGGCCTCCTCCTAACACACACTGTGCTGATTAATCCAATCCTGTTCTGATTTTCTGCAGTGCAGGCTACACTTATCCATTCCCATTCCTTCACAATAAGTGCTGTCCACTATTTGCATCCCTGATCCAGCACTGATTAACCATATGCCCCACATCAGCTTTGTGTATGACTTTGTCACTGAAACCGTTATCACAGAAACCCATTGCTTTAAAGGGACAGTAAGAACAAGACAAAGAAGGGCAGACAGGAACTTGACCTGTGTTTTAAGGAAGGATTTACAGATTTAGATTTGTACATGCTGCAATAGGCATATGTCCTTCACAACATCTTTATTCATCTACATCTTTATTCTTATCCTTTCCTTTTGACAGAACATGTGGTTGTATTACAGCTCAGTTGTTAAGATCCTTTATTTCATCACTATGTAAGTAGATTACATCCACACAGTGCCAATTCCCGAGGACCAATGTTAGTTGTGGAATAATGACAAATACTTGTTTACTGGCTCATCAAAGGGGTTAAAACGAGATGCTGTTCTGAGCTAAAAAGTACTGACTCATGTTTCTGACCTATAAAATCATAACCAGACCCGAGAATACCAGAACCTACTCTTTGTCGATATCACAGTAACTTCATGTTCCAGGAATAAAGCTATAAATATTTTGTCAGCAGGAGATTATCACCAGTAGAATTGACAACACTTTTTAAAACTGAATATCCATTTCCTTTCATGGAACAATTAATGCATAAAAACGCGTAGAACACAATTTTAAAAAGTGATTAAAAAAACATCTTTCAGAAGCTACCGGGGAATCCTCATTCAAAATTGAGTTCCCAAATTACTTAGATGTTTTTGACACTTTTACCCTTACAGTCTGAACCTGCAATTACAAAAAGGCTCATCTTTAAGCATTTGAGGACAAGAACTTTCCAGATTCCATCTGTCAACTCGGTCATGGCTCTTCTTGTCTGACCCTACAAAACCTCTTCAAAATCCTACTTACTAATAACCAAGTAATTATTATAACTGTTTCCGCAGACAGCTATTCCTTCCTCATTTCTGCCTTATTCTCCTTGTATGCCAACCTTATAAACAACTGGATTTTAAGATTTTCAGACAAGCTTTTAACTGATTAATTCACATCTCTGCTGTCTATAGATCTATAGGACTTTACTATCTTCATGGATGGGAGAAGGAGGAAAACTATTTCAAACAAGAATACACAGGCCATATTGTTCACTTCCCAAATGTTTATAGGGTGATGCCTGTCATTATTTTGGGACAAAATCTTTGCATTTTCCCTATTGCAGAAATCCAGTCTGCTTAGGGTTTTGACTTGTACACAAAAAGCAGATTTAAAATATGTTAAATGATGTCCAAATCCAAGGAGTTCCTCCTTTAAATTACAGTGGGCTTTATATAACAACCAAATATAGGATGCGTGTCTGTGTGTATGAAAAACAAGCCTATCAATTCAGAAGGTGTTAGCAAAGTTACTTTCAAAGATGTAACAGTCTTTTGCTGAAAGGACCTTTCTAATTATAAAGTCTGTTGATTTTCCTTTTCGAAAACACGTGTCCGTGGTAGCTCACAGCCCATTTGTGAACTTCTGAAGAGCTCTCCTGTAGACAATTACAGTGGAGAGGAATAAAGAATAATATATCATAACTCTACATAGAAAACATTAATTATTAAAAATATTGCTATGGTGTACAGGCAGCAGCACTAGTTTATTCAAAAGCTATCTCTGTCAGCTGTGTATTCAATTTGTGGACTTAGAATCAAATGATCATCAAATGATTACATAAGTGCTACATTACTGAAATATCACACATTCAAAACTGATTTGCTTGCCCCAAAAGAAAATAAATATATTAATAGAATAAACAAATTATATAAGACTTTTTTCCCCTATGCAATCTGCCTCGCTGGAACATGGAAGCCAGCCCCTAGACACAGTCTTCACAGGAATCATTTCACGTTTTACATTCAATATTCACCTGCTCAGTAAACATTAACTGTTTTCTTTTTACAAAATTAAAAAGAAACCCATGCTTTGTACCATGTCAACTAGAGCACTTTAACATTCAGAATTACTTCTACAAATATAAACTCTTGCAAATTAGGTGAAAATGTTTCTTTGACTATTTTTTAACTATTATTTTTTCAATGCTGTTCTTAATCTAAAATCTAGGGATTAATTAAGTTTTTAAATTCTCCTACTACCACTCTAAATCCTGTTTCTCATAGCTTCTACTCCCAGCTGCTGTTCATCATGACTGGAGTCCTGAAACACAAGTCTTACGTGGAGCAGCCGAGGGAGCTGGGGATTTTAGCCTGGAGTAAAGGAGGCGTGGAGCAGCCGAGGGAGCCGGGGATTTTAGCCTGGAGTAAAGGAGGCTCAGGGGAGACCTCATCACTCTCTACGACTACCTGAAAGGAGGTTGTAGCAAAGTGGGAATCAGTCTCTTCTCCCAGGTAACAAGTGACAAGATGAGAGGAAATGGAATCAAGTAGTAACACAGGAGGTTTAGATTGGATCTTA
Source organism: Acanthisitta chloris (assembly GCF_000695815.1). Taxonomy (NCBI): domain Eukaryota; kingdom Metazoa; phylum Chordata; class Aves; order Passeriformes; family Acanthisittidae; genus Acanthisitta; species Acanthisitta chloris. The sequence continues at coordinate 68,846 of NW_008651373.1, forward strand.
GGAAAAATTTCTTCACCAAAAGGGTTGCCAAGCATTGGGACAGGCTGCTCAGGGATGTGGTTGAGTCACCAGCCCTGGAGGTATTTAAAAGGCTGAAGATGTGGCACTTTGGGACATGGTTTACTGCTGGACTTGGCTGTGTTAGGTTAATGCTTGGACTCTTGGTTGGATGATCATAAAGGTCTTTTTCAACGTAAACAATTCATGATTCTACAGCTGAAGAGTAGCTGAAGATGTGTACGTCAGACAGCAAACTCTATGGGGCAGACATGCTGACTGTGATTCTTTGCTGTCTGCCAAGCTGTGCAGGAGTTCACACCTATGCACAGCAGGCTGTGTGCATCACTGCTGCTCAAAAGCAGCAGGGCAACCCTTCCTAATTTGCATTCTCTCAATTCAATAGCCAAAACCTGAATCAATGAAATTCTAAATAATTTTTAATTAACAGGTGATTTTTAAGTGTTTTTTGTTACTAGATATATTTCAGAAATTAAAGCAAATGCTCAGCGTATAGGTTGCTTTGACACTAATTAATGAAATCCCTTGAAAATATACAAAGTAAAACTTTTGTTTCAATTCTAGTCCTTGCACAAAGTGGTCTTATAGGAACCATCCTGACAGGCAGTCCCAAAGTTGTGAGATCAGATTACAGGTTATACTCCTGAGGGGAACATGATTAAAACAAAAGATAAACTTGCAACCAGTGAGATTTAGATGGACCATTTGTACTAAGCATAAACACAGATGTCTTCCTGAGTCACTGCCTGAATCCAGGCACCCCAGATTAAGAAAAGCTACATTTTCCTATTATCACATACAAAATACAGATAAAGAACCTACTGTGTACTCTTGTAAGCCCAAATATCATATACTTCAGAGAATATCTGTTGCATAACAACAGTGAATTTAATTAGTTTGTTTCAATAGTGAATTTAATTATATTGTTTATCTGTGAACATTTATGTGAAGATATATATCTTCACATTTGCATTTGACATGACTAATGAAAATACAGTGTTTTGTCTGCAACTAATTCGTTTTCACATAATATGGCAATGACTGATTAATTTAATTTTCTGGTGTGGAGGACATCCTGTAACACAGTCAATGTTGCTTGAGAACCTCTGAACTTAATTATCTCCAAATAGAAGAGGGAGAAATGGATACAATTTTTCTCTCTCCTTCTCTTTCTTTATCTCTGAGATTACCTGCTGTGTATCAGAAGATTTTTCAGATTTGTGGTTAAACAAATGTTAACACTTACTGGTGCCCAATTCTCAACAGAAACTTTGCATTAGTGAGGCAAGTAAAATTTGTTCTGGAAATGTCCGTTACACATTTTAATTGCATATAAAAATATTATTGTCTTCTATGGAAGTTTTAAATGTGCAAGGAATATAAACTGATACTAATGCATACTAAGTTGCTCCTCTCACATGAAATAGTATTATGAACACCAAATAACTGCACTGTGGTCAAAAGACACTGGTGAGGTCTCTTGAATTTTGAGAACAGATTTACAGATGTGTCCTCTCAGTGTAGGAGCAAAGGTAGGTATTTTAGTTCAATTTCTAATAATTTTAAAGAGCATTCAGGGACTTCTCACATCATTGCCAAAGTGTTTTTCCATTATGATGGCTGAGCCACAAGAAGCAAAAAGCATGAAAGCACAAGAAATACAAAATCCTATTTATTGATATGAGTCATAAAATTTGCATTGACTTATGCAAGGATAGACCTTCACTTGTGAATGAGAAGACTATTTTGTGAATATTCTGAAGTGTTCCTTTCACACACACTATCATAATTTGGAAGCTACATAAATTTGGGCAACACCACACAGAAAATGAAGAACTGTAGCATGCAAGAAGGGAATTTTTTTAACAGTGCTAGCTTTTCAAAAATAAAACATGATTATTTCTAGAGGATATCCAGTAATAGATGTGCCAACTCAGCATTCTGAATTATTAGTTGCCCATATGCTGGGGAATCTTAGGCCCAGTGCCCCTGCAGTGATCCTAAAAATGGAACAATATGGAGAATTGTTCGGACATGAACACAAATAGCTTTCAGCTTTCTTAGCAAAATCTTAACCAAACAAAACTAGTTCTGGGTCAAACAATGCTTTTTTTGTGTGCATCATTACCAGTTAAAAAAGTTACTTTATAGACTGAATTTTGACTAAATACATCCTTTTGAGAGAAAAAAAAAGGTTTCGCTTTCCAAACACTCAAAAAATGTTTTGGCTGCTTCAACTTTTGTTTTCAATTGTTATTACTGCAAGCTGAACCCTCCTCCTGAATGTAGCGTGGATGCCCATACAGGGCTTGCGCTATTTTTAATCTGTACGGCATTATTTTCAAACAGATTTAATTAGCAAAACTGCTGTTCTGATATACATGTAGTATACTCTCAATTTTAGCTCCATCCTATCTCAAATTTCTGACAATTAAATAAAAGAGATGATGAAAAGAAACTTTACAGCAACTCTTCTTTCATATTATTGCCAACACTGAGTCGGAATCAAATGTTTCACACATAAAAGTGATTTTTTTAACCAAAATATTGCATGTACAGAATGAGTCATATTATATATCACACAACTTCTGTCAAAAGAAAGAAACACTTCACACAGAACTGACATTCATCTGGTTAAAAAAAATTATCTGTTTTTATAAAATATGATTCTGATCTCCACAAATCATGCTGCTTGTAAGAAACTTTTACACAATACACGCACCATTTTTAGATTCATACATTACCAGCTGTCACAGACTGCAGCCAGGCTTGCCCCCTGAGGTTTTCCAAATTCTTGTCTTTGCTACAGAACTTCCTATGAGCTTGCCAAGAGCTAAAAAGCTGCTGCCCAAATAGAGTAGATTTATTAGAAAAGCTGAAGATGTTTATTGCAATGACAGTTATTTTCCCTCAATGTGTCCTGTTGTTCTCTCACTGAAATCTATTCTTGGTTGCCAAATTTTTACATATTCCTGCTTGCTGGGTTTTATGACTTTTAAACAGTAGCTGCAAAGCTATTTTAAATCGTGAGGCTCCAACAAATGGATATTCTCTAAGGGTGATTGAGTTTCTGAACTTTATTTTCACTACAGTTTTTTGTCAGACAACATACTACTTATTCTGGGATAGAACTTCAGTCAGGAAAGCTTCCTTGCAGGATATTAATCACATTGTTAGTACCCTGTTGCACCTTCCTCTCTGCCAGGCAAAAGACCACACATATCCTCCGATTGCTGCCTGAGGAGTTCTGAGCAGCATTCATCATACTTTCATTTAAGTGACCCCTTTGTCCCCTTTTTAGGGCTCCCAGCCTGGTATCATACATTGGAAGATAAGCAGAGAAACAGAACAGATGGTGACAACAGATGTCATCTCTCAACATAGGTGAAAGGCTGTGGCTAAACTCACGATTCTGCAACTCCCATCTTTCCCTCAGCCCTCCCCAGCTCACATCTTGTCACAAATACACTTTGGCAGTGGCAGTAGCCCTCTGTACCCACTCCAGCTGTAACAGCTAACTCTCATGCAGTCCCATTACCCAACTTCAACACTGGTTATAATACTCAGCTTCATGATCAGCTTCAACTTTAAAATTAATTCTATTCAATTTGCATAAAATGCCATGTGTGTAACTGCACATAGGTGGCACTGGGTAAATATTAACACATAAAATATCATTGAGAATTGCAGTATCATTCACTGTATTCACAATATTTACCAGTATTTTTTTGTACAGTGAGTTTCTCTTTCTTAATGTGGTCATTTAGACTGTTATTTGTAAGAGGCTTTTTGTACAGTAATATAGAAAACAGAAAATAAATGTGTTAACATATTCAGGAGCACTCTGAATTTAGCATTTGAAACTTACATTAGGTACTGGTTTCTAATGCACACTGTCTCCTTTAATACTCTTTAATACACAAATAATACATATTTAAGCTAAAAGCACTTTAGAACTGCTTGCACTGTGCTAACAGCCATCCATAAAACTGCCAATAGAAAATAAAATGTGTATGCCTTCCAAGAAAAGATTACTACATGATGATACAAGCCAAAAGGTAAATACCAAATTCCAGTTTCCAGCCAAAAACCCTAGGAAAGACTAAAAGTGAAGAAAAGGGCAAGCCTTAGCACCTCTAATTCAGCTAGCAAAATACTCATATTCTGGATCAGTGATTTTCAAACTTGTGATATTTGTAGATACCTAAACATTTTCCAATGTAACGTCCTGTAGAATTAATATATGTGAATTTTTTCACTCAGTCATCTTCTGTATCTTAGAAGTTGTTCACAGACTCACCCCCTTCCACTCTCCATGAAGTCCAAATATCACATGCTGAAAGTCACAATTAGAAATTCAGCACACAAATGAACCATCTTTTAAAAATTAAAATAATTACAGTTTTAGGAGACAGGTTTGTGAGCAAAAATTATGGGGGGGAGATTAAAAAAAACCCCACATACAAGAAATTTTTTTATTGTATGTCAGAAAGATTCCATAGAGATGTCTGGATATTGCAGCAAACTTCTTAACTTCTCAAGGCCAAAACCTATTGTTCTTAATTCCACAGGAAGTTCAGATCTCCAAACCTCTTATGGCCTCAATGGATTGTTACTGAAAGTCAACGGCCAAGTCTCATGTCAGCTGACTTCCAGATGGCAGAACTGGGGAGTGATCAAATCTCTGTTACGTCTTCACCAAGTAACTCTTTAAATCTCCATGTATAACTGTTATTTTAACAGCCAGATGTCTCAAACAGGCACACTTATGCTACGAAACAGATCTTCCAGACAGATGGGTCCAGGTCCTCCGTGCTGACTCTGACTGACTTGTACATTCCCTAATCCCTACACTCTAGGAAACCCTTGGTTGTTTCTGAGATAGCTCATTTCCTTCAGACAAAAGCTGTTTCATACACATGTAACTGTGGGGAGTGCTATGACAAATTAAGTAAGATCTCTGCAACATAAGAGTAAGTATAACTGATCAGAAAAAATGAAAACAAGAAATTAGAAGAAATCAGAAGAAACAAAAGCTTAGTATGATGCTTTTACTCATAAGAAGAAAGGTTGTTTCTGAGATAGCTCATTTCCTTCAGACAAAAGCTGTTTCATACACATGTAACTGTGGGGAGTGCTATGACAAATTAAGTAAGATCTCTGCAACATAAGAGTAAGTATAACTGATCAGAAAAAATGAAAACAAGAAATTAGAAGAAATCAGAAGAAACAAAAGCTTAGTATGATGCTTTTACTCATAAGAAGAAAGAATCCATACATTAACCTTAGAGTAGTCCTTAAAACTTAAAATAAAAAAAGAGATGAAGTCTGTTTGTAAACAGATCCATTTTCCTGGTGTTCATTGAATTTTTTTAATATATATACAGTTACTTTTGCACAAATGTTTATATTGGTCACTTATTATTCAATTTGTCTGTGTTTAAGCCATCATAACTGATTTATCATTTTCAATCGTCTCAGAACTCAACATTCCACTCCATAAATGCCAAATTGAAAAACACTTAGGCAACAAAGTAAAAAGTCCCTGAATGCTGTTTACCAAAGTAGTAGAATCTGAAGATGAATTCAAATACAGAACATCTGCTGCCCTGTTGTCATAAAAATTCTCAGCTGCGTTACAGACCACACACATTCTCTCAGGATACCTGCTGAGATAGGGAAAAAGAACCCTAGCCCAACAAAGGAAGAAGGGCTAAAAAGCTTCCCCCTGCAATAAATATATTAAAACAGTCATGGCATCAACATAGAACTGAAATGCAGTCATATCCTTGAACAAAAGATAGAGATTTGCAGCTTATAGTTGCAGCCAATCTTGCCACAATCAGTAATTTGCTGGCTGGGACTAGATGCTGTTGCTGTGACTCATCTGGGATATCACCAGGCTGCAGGAGAAATCCTGCTGTGAACTACAGTCTGTTCAGTGTAGGAGAGTTACCACAGCTCACATAAATTGTTCTGGGGCCCTTACAGATGCCAAGCACCTTACTTCTTCTATTACAAACAGTTGAAGTGGAACAGACTGGAGCTACTCATTTGAGTAAGATTTTATTTACTGTTGGTACACATTCAAGAGTTGGGTCTTTACATTTCTTACGAAAAATGCATTTTCTAACATTGCATACTGCAGATTATAAAATCCCTGAGGAGGTTTAAGAACAGGTCATACAACTAGTACACTTCCAAGTACACTTCCAAAGTTTCCTTCAAAAGCCTTTGCTGCTTCTGTAGAAAACAGTGTTTTCTTACTCCACTCCCAGTCCTAAGCTTTCTGATGTCATTAGGCCTGTCAACACTTCCCTCCTTCTTCAGGCAGGATCTGACTGTCTCTCCCTCGGTCACCAAGGATCCCTCAAATCATACTGACAGGCTTCCTTGCTGTTCTCCACAGAAGAGGTGAGACTCTTTACATCTCCCCTTCTCCCATAGCTCTCCCTGTACTTGGGTCTGTGTGCATCTAGCTCTTCTGCATCCTATCTGTACTACAGGCTTCCTTTATTCACTTTCTTCAATCTTCCGGATTTTTTCCTGTTTAGGAGTTGAACCATTCAGAATGTCAATTTTAGTGGAAGGTTTGTAACATCTGAGATAGAGATCTGTTATGCCAAAATTTCTAGGAGCTGGCACCAACCACCTCTTTGATCTGCTGTTATGTTTCTGACACTCCAATCTGTGCACAATAGACAAGTGAAAATCCAGGAAACAGACCAAAAACATTAAAAAAACACCCCAAAATTTATCAAGATAAAACGCAACTGAAGATAAGAAACATAGGTTATGTTCACAAGGCTACTAAAACAGTGACTGGAGCCTCTATCAATTAAGCTGGCCCAGCTTCACTTCAGCAGGGCTGGATGTTGCTACAAAGGGAACTGCACTTTGCGCTGCTGCATCCAACTCCAGAACTTCTCAGTTCAGTCTTACAGTGCCCATGCCAAACAGCAGAATCACATCTGCCAGGGACAAAGCTGCTGCAAGTTGCAATGGAATATGCAAATGCTTTGTTAATCTTCATTAATGACTTATGCTTATATGCTAAAATATGGACTGTAGCATCTGAGGAGTTGTCATGCGTTCATGCCTGCTGTTCAGCAGTGGAGGAAGTCTTTGATAAAGCACAGGGATGGACAGTTGCAGGAGTAACATCTTAGGCCACCACAGCTAAACCTGCCACTGAACTGTGATCAGAGACCAGGAGCACTGTCTAACTAGCCAGATGCCTGCACAGCCTTTGGGTAGGTTGAGCACAAACTAATGAGCTCAAGCTGTCACCCTTACCAACACCAAAGCCTGTTCCTGTAAGGACAACGCGAAAGTATCGGCTTCATTAACTTTCTCCAATCAAAGACCTTTTCAGTACAAAAGGGGATAGTAAGCAAAAAGAGGGAGTGATAAACACAAGCACACAGACACAAACTGATAGGCAAGGGATAAAGCAGCAACAAAGCCAAAGATCTCCAGTTACTAACAGATGGGCCATTAAAAAAACATCTGGCTGTGCAGGAGGTGTTCCTGTGTATTCACTCATGATTCTCAAGAGGAACTAGCCAGTGAGAGGCTCTGAGACCTGATAAGGGTATCAGGTGAGCAGAGGGTTGATGCTGGTATTTGGGGGGATCCACAGGTGTGGGGTATCTGTGCAACAAGTGTGTGAGTGTGTGTGTCTGTTTGCAACAAGCACTGAGCTGGACCACCTGGTGAGTGGAGAATCCATGGAGGGGGAAGCGGATCTGGGATCCAGGCAATAGTGCTGGGTGGACAGAAGAGCTACACCAGTACTTGTGGGATCCACAAAAGCAAATGCACTAGTGAATGTCAATCCTTACCAGTCAAAGAGGAGGAAGGAGACCTGGCTGCAACACCACTCCTGAAAGCGCCACATGTGGATGCTGTTGAAGGAAGCACCCTGCTTCTGGCTGTCTGCATAGACAGCTGTGCACACATCCCCTGTGTGCATGGGTGTCTGGGGTACATGTTTAGCCTTGCTACTGGTTGAAACTGTAAATGGGAAAGCAGTAGCCATGTCCCACAGTTTGGGAGGGAGACCTCTAGGTTTTAAGGCACTCCATGCTGGGCTCCAGCAGCCATGTAGGAAGAATTGTCAAGCTCTGGAGCTGCTGAAGGCAACAACTGCTTATAACATCCTATAATTGCTTAAAGCTGATGTATAGACGGCCTTCAATCCTACAGTCATATGAACATTTCTTAAGTAACAGCCCCTCTTTATGTGTAACATACTACAGCCATCCGTTAAAAAAAATAATTTATCCATACTGATCTGTCCTAGCTCACTGCTCCTGGAAGACTGCTGAGGATTTTGGAATAGAGTACAAAAGCAATCCATCTTATCCCTTCCAGCAGAAGGAGAATGTTACGTAAAAGTATGCCATAAAAATGAAGTTAGGTCCACACTTTGTTTAGCCATCTAGTTATAGTAGTGTTATATGGACCAATCTTTAGCTGAGAAAAAAGTTTAGAAAGCTAGAGGCAGAGGAATCACCAGATTCTAGGGTTAACTTTCTTCTCCGGGTTTCCTGCCTATCCTTCATCTGTATTTCCCCATGCTCTGCACAATTTTCAAGTCTTTTGTCTTATCAGGTAGACATATGAATGCCCACATAAGTGCTTTGAAAGCATGTAAAGAGACAAAAGGTTAAATCTTAAGTTCAAGCAACAGGAGGTTGCCATCAGTGTAAATGGGATCAGAATGTTACATGTCATTCAGAACTATTTTTTTGCTTCTCAGTAATTCTTGATGTGTGCCTTGCTGCTTTTCAAAATAATTGCTACTATGGTTTATTATTTATATGCCTACGAGTCTTTGGAGGTTCTCAAATCCTAGGAGATCAGACCTTGTTTTTCATTCTTATACATTCATGTTTCAGCATTAAATCAGCTTATTAAAAAATATGATGATCATTATTGTGGAACTTAAAAATGCTGACCTTTCTATAACCTTAAAAAGACTCATTTTAATGTACCCACAGGAACTATGGGAAGTTAAATTGTTATTCTATAGTATGCTTTATGTTTATAAATGCAGCATAAACTTCTACGGGGAGTCTGATTTGTAAACATCTGCTTATCTGCACTTTCTTCTAATTTTAGGGTCACAAAAATTTTACAGTACATTCTTCAGAGTAATTGGTTCTTGTATGCAAAATAAAATTATAATCTTACAAGTTGGATACAGAATTTGTTCAGAAATGCACCTAAATCCTGGATTCCCTTCATTAAAATCAGTGTGAGTTTTCATGTGACTAACCGCTGCTAGAACTGGCAAGAATTTGCAGAGCTGAGGCCAGAGTGCTACAGTTTTTCATTTTGTTGCTTGGCAGGTGGGGAAAAATTCTGTCATTCCACAGAAACTGGCGGATCAAATCATATGTGTAATTTCATATGGTTTTGCTTATCAAAGGAACACGAGCTGTATGATTTTTCTAAGCTTGTATTTTAGCTTACTTGCAGGATTGACACTTTGACTAGCCATAAAGAATTAACAAGACACACATGGCCAAAAAGTTGAAAAATTATTTTGAAAAGTAGTCCTGCTGTGCAACATTTCTTCCATTTTTAGATTATGAAAACCGTTCAGCTCCCAAGTTATTAGCAGCAGTAATACACACAGTGAAAACACCACCTACAAGCTCCTTCACAAACCAAGACCTTTCAGCACCACATACTATAAAAATAAAACACAGTAGTCCATGTCTCAAAGAGACGCATAGAATCATAGAATATCTTGAGTTGGAAGGGTCCCACAAGGATCACGGAATCCAACTCTTGGCCCTGCACAGGACACAGCCCCAAGAATCACACCATGTACCTGAGTGCTTTGTCCAAACACTTCTTGAACTCTGTTGGGCTTGGTGCCATGACCACTTCCCCGGGGAGCCTGTTCCAGTGCTGAGCCACCCTCTGAGTGAAGAACCTGCTCCTAATATCCAACCTAAAACTCCCCTGACACAGCTTCATGACATTCCCTTGGGTCCTGTCACTGGTCACCAGAGAGAAGAGATCTGCCTGCCTCTCCGCTCCCCCTCTTACACCTTATGAGCATTTATTTTCCTTGCCTTCTTATACTTTTCATTTTTCTAATAAGTTCAATTAAAAAATTGGCTTTACCTCACCTAACTGGTGGTTGCAGAGAACAAGCTTCTTTCCTGAAGGCAGATCTGTGTATAGGCTTCCACCAAATGCAATATTATTGTAGCTCCACTGAACTCCCCCTAGATTTTCATTTTCTGTTACAGCATACCACCTATCCTGAGGTGTTCTTCTTCAGATTAAAATTAATGGAAAGGTGCATTCAGCAGTGTATTTTCTTGCTCAGCAACCTGACTGCAGTTAAGTATGGAATGACCACAGAAAAAGTATTTTCTCTGCATATCTTTTTAATCTAGGTCTGTCATATGCTTCTGTACTTTCAAAGCCTTATTTTGGCTTGCTCCCAGTGTTCTCCTGAAACAAAGCCTGATCTCTCTTTGGTAGATGACTTGAGAGTATGTTAGCATACAAGTTCACATTCTGGAAATAGGGCTGTTTAGCTCCTCACTTCTGCAGAGGAACCAGGACAGCTCATGTGCTATTTTTTATCAAAATCACTCTAAAAAGTTGACTATTAGAATGTTATTCTGACATTTCTAGATAATACCTACCATCACCTCATGTCCCTTCAAAAACTCTGTTTCAGAATGACAATAAAGGCCTCATCCAAAGACCCTGAGACAAAGCAACAACTGAAGGCCACAACCTATGTGCAGTACAAAGTAGATCACATGAAAAAAAAGAGATAGCCAAGTAAAACAAGATTACATTTCATGGAAAATAAAGATTTTATGTAAATATTAGCTCACTTTGAATTCTCATTGTTTTCCTTAGCTCTCTCTGCTTCTTTTCATCTTTTATTTCATGACTCACTCATTTGTCTGAAGATCTTAAGATTTTCACTCAGTACAGCACTGGGCAGATTTTTGGTAAAGATAAATCATAATAATTAGTGCCCTTAAATCAGAATGAAGGTATACTGAATTAAACGTATGCTATAAGTGCACAGTGTATAGGTTTTACAGAAAGAGAATGAAATAAAATGTACTTTATGTTCCTTGTACATGTGCATTAGTACAGATGTACTAATATTCAGTGAATGTAGAGACAACAGTAAACAAAAATAGTGACTAAATTATTACTTTCAGATAAAACAAGTAGCTTTACAGTTAATCTAATATATATTATGAAATATTTGCTTTTACACAATAATAGCACTTTTACAATAATCATTGGATACTCTTTGTTGTCCAGCCTTTGAACAGACAAGCAGGATCTTTTGTGCAGACCATAAAGTCTTTTCCACTTTTATGATCAGCCAGAATTGCAGCCATGCAACAAAGTGCAGTATGACACCACTCAATGAACTGCAATAAACTGAAGTCTGAGCTACAGCTAACAAAATGCAAAGCAAAGCACCATTCAATGGTGCTAGCTCAGACCTTGAAACCAGAGAAGCAGATCCTGCTGCCTTGGATGCAGTGACACTTTTCGTTTACTTTTTGCAGAAGTGCTGCTTTCTTCAGATGGCATGATGCTGGTTAAGCAAGTAACAAAATTCCTGACACCACAATGTGTAGATACAATCAACTTTGTTTTGAACAGCTAGTTACAAGCTGAAGGGCTCTCCTGAAAATGAATAGCCCTGACCTTCATGAACTGGTAGCAAGGTTTGCCCTTTCTCTAAGGAAGCTGCATCCTAAAGTCCAAGAGAAAATTAGTCCTTATGTCCATTCTTGCATTTTGAGATCCATTGCTTCCCTTTCTCCACATTCATACAAGTGGAGTTACCTTTTAGCATAGCTCTGTGTGATTGACAGAGGCCAATTCCTTATAAACACATATGATTAATTGAAGTATTAGATGTACAGCTTTAGGGGAAGATCTTTATGAAAGTTCCACTGCAAGCCACTTGCTATTTTGTAATGATTTGGCATCAACTTAGGTTTTGGGAAAGTGTGTTAAGTCAAAGCATCTCTGACTGCAAAGCCTTGTAATTCACTAACAGAAAAATAAAGGACTGGAGTACACAATTGTCAAGTATATAATTGTTAAATTATGTGCAATAAATACGAATTCTTGGATTTTCAGGAAACCTAATAAGAGTAGACTGCAAACATATACTTTAAAATTAATATGGAAAACTTGTGTGTCTCCATATTAAGGCTGCTTGATATTTTCTGTACAATCTCCTACTTTCTTTGCTACCAGCATCTCAATTTAAAATGTAATCATTGTTAACGATCACTACAGATAGATATACTTCAGATGAAGAGCTTTTGCAGTTAAAGTCAAACTGAGCATAATGAAACCGCTCACAGTTCACTGAAAAAAAAATGCACAGAGAGTATGACTCACCTTTCTTCCCTAAGCATTATAATGAAGAAACGGTTATGAAAATCTGTCATTCTTTGGCAACTCTTATATTTTCCCTGCTGATATTTTCCAAGATTATTCACCAAAGATACTGTGTTTCCTCAGTATTTTTCTTGCACCTCACTCTACACTGACACCTTCAGTTTGCGGGAAAGATGAAATTTAGAACTAACTAGGTAGCTGTAGATCTAAATTATTTCCAAGTATTTTGCCTTAAAAGATAATGTGAGCCTGCAATTTATAATGCTTAAAATTGGGTACAAGAATGAAATACAATGCCTTGACAGTACCTGTTCTATCAAAGTGCATCTGATGTTTTTGTGAAAACTTCACCAAAAACTGGTTGCTTACCTTTTAAATGAGATTGGGGGAAAATATATAGCAGCGGTGATATTCATATTTTAACTGCTTATTTGAAAATCTGAAACTCTTTACATATATATAAATTCTATGCTGATCATTGTATAATATAACTGAGACACCAGTTCTGTGACCTGTTCGGACTCAACAGTAACATGAAAGAACAGGAAACACACACACACACAAAAGAATAATGATCTGTTCTGCACAAAATTGTAAAATACCATTTAAAGAAAAAAACCTTTCTTTATACAATACAGATTTTCCAGACTAACACCTAAGTTCTCCATTATTAACCAATCCACCAAAATAAGAATAGGGATAATTCTGAATGTTTCACATAATATCTTGTCAACCTTTCTCATATAAGTGATTTTTCTTCTAAAAAAAGGCATGTCAGAAAGAACTGCTCAATCATATTGAGTTATGAATCTGAACCGTAACAAACTTTGCTCATATTAAATCGGGAAAATCACACTCTGGACCTAGCTCTAGACTCAGCAAAAATGAGAGATTTGCTGACGTCCAAGGGTAGCAAATGAGACTTTTAAATCAAACAAGATATTTATGCTCTTTAATATGCATATGAAATCCTAGTCCCACTGAAAAGAACAGACAAACTCTCAATGATTCTTTGAGACCACCACATCATGTGTTGCTTCGTGACGTGAATGAGTACAAAGTAAGAAATATTGCCCACGCTTTGGTCTAATCTTGCAAACACACATGTAACATAGTCATTCTCCTTTGTAGTATTCTCAACAGATACTGCCTGCAAACCTTTTCAGCTTGTTGATTATTCCATAAACATGACATATCAATTTCTTCACAAGCACTGTGGTTGGTAATTTTTACATTCTTTGTAAAAATAGCCAAAGTCTTATTTTGCTTATGAAAGTATGTATTTCTCCTTCAACTATTTATTTGAGATACTATTTGCATGAGATACTAGAAGGATTTAGTATGTTTAGAAACAATACTTCATTCATTGTTAGACAGACCATATTGTCAGCTATTTTATTTCTGTCTGGAAAAAACTGGCATGTCTAACCTTCCTTCTCTCAAGTCCATCAATGGGAATAGTAGAATCCCTCACCAAGAACAAAACAAAAATGTCATAATGGCCTTCTTTAAAAAATATGATATATCCTCATCGGTTCTTTGGACACACTCTCCAAATCCCACACCTGAGGCTTAACAGTAGACAAAACTAACCAAGACCCAGCCAACAGAAGTTGCCTGTAAGAAGCACGGGCAGGAGGAAAGGCAGTCTCTTACACTGACACTTCTTCCTTTTGGGTATCCTTCCGGGAACAGAGATATCAAAGGTGCTAGTCAGCTCAAAGGGCAACTTCCCCAGGGAAGGAAAGAGTTCCTTGCTGACTGTCCTCCATGTGTCATCCTCCCCTCCAGGGCAAGCTTCCCACCCACCCCTATAGTCGATAGGGTGTCTCCCTGCCTTCCCAGTCAGACTTGTCACCAGAATTTCACTGAATTACCAGACCTTGTCACCCAAAATCTCTGTCACTAGATACTATGATGATAAAATATACTATTAAATATTTCATCACAGACTTATCTCATTAAAAGTTAGCCTGGCAGTTAGTTATGCAATGGCTCCAACTAGCAACCAACTGTTTTTCTGACCAGTACTGTTTTCTGAACAAGAAAAGTAGTTAGCTATTGTTCCTTACTGGCAGATGTCTCGAGATAGTCAGAAGTCAAGCCAGGATATAGACTTAACACAAACATCACACATGATGCTCCATCTATCTAGAATCTATTGGAAAGGTAGCCCTGATGGATGTCTTGCAATATTAGGTAACACTGGTGATGAAAAAAATAATATTCCACTAACAAGGGGTTTTAAGGCAAAAAAAAGGAATGCCCACCTTTCAGTTACTGTTCCTTCAATTCCCAGGAGAAGTAAGGCTTGAGATTTCCAGATGAACTACTGAGCCAATGCACAATCAAGAATTCAGGCAGGAAATTACACAGTCACAACCTTCACTGAAGTGTTATGCAGACAGTGGAATTCATCTCCACACTCAGTATGGGTGTCTACTGACTCCTTCACATCTA
>NW_008651374.1:0-1386 GCF_000695815.1 Acanthisitta chloris
AGAGCCACTCTCTCCGCCCGAGTCCCGCACCCCTCTATGATTATTATCATCATCACCAGCAACCTCTCTCTCTCTCTCTCTCTCTCTCTCTCTTTTTTTCCTCCTTCAGCTTAGTAAAAAGTGAGTTTGGTGTGTGTCGTTCGCGTGGCTGTCATTAAGGCCGTTTGTTATTGTGTGAGGGCTGAATCAGTTAGCTCTTTGTGCTCTCAGCTGTATGGTAATGTAGACAGCACCTGCTCCCTGCACAATGCGAGGGAGAGAAAGAGCTCCCCTCGGCGCACGCTACTGCCTCTACAACAATGTCCGCACATTTTTTAAAGAAATCCCTTCCAGCACTTCCCCCCTCCGTAAAAAAAAAAAACAAACACACACACACACACAAAATAAACCAACCCAACTTTACACCAACCGTCACCTTATTTTTTTTTTTACAGATTCATCAGACACTACAACTTTTGTTTTGATCTTAAAAACATGGAAAGGACTTGACTGGTGCAGTGAAAGAGGGATAGAGACTATTACCATTTGAGCAGTTTCTTAATGATGGATGGAAGTGGGGGATAAAAGTTGGAGGGCGACTCTGGCATGTCACTCGAAGCAGGGTTTTCCACTTTGTTTGGGCCCTCTGTTTAAACACCTTTGGTAGGCGCAGGCGGATTCATTAGGATGCAAGGTGTAACTGTCTCTGTAAATGTCATTTTAATTGTAACAGATCATTTCAGCACAGATTAAGCTTGTGTGCGAAAGGAGAGGATTTGGCTACAATAACCTCACTGTAGGTATGCTGTGCTAAAAGCCTTATTATGGCAACTTTATTGGGTTGAAACGTGCATTTGCATGGCAAAATGTGACTTTCATTGAAGCAGATGTCTTGATCACAAATTATCTTACAATGCGCTGGAAAAAAAAATTCTTAAAGACTTCTTAAAGTAAAAGCTTTGAGTAATACCAATTAAAAGAAAATCACTAATGAGTTCATTCAGCCCAGCTCCTCTCGACTGTTCCGGGGACTGTAGCTGCCCACGTTCATTTACTGGGGATTTGTGGCACCTACTCCAAAATCAGACAGGTACCATCGGTACTTAAACAAGCATCCAGATCTTTGCAATGTTTCTCCACTCAACGCGTGTCCTTTACATCTAATTATGGTCGAACAAGCCTTCTACATCCAGGTGCTTTTCTTCTCCCCTCTCCCTGCCCTTCGACGCATAAGCAAAAGTTTAAGTGTACAGGAATGTTTGGGGATTTTTGTTTCTTTTTTTACCCAGGAGTTGTACCTGGGCAGAGGGAGGAGCAGCGATCCCGCAGACACGGTGCGCGGTCGTAGGGCAGGCTGCCCGGAGGGAGCGGGCGGCGGGTTCCCGGAGGCCGCGGCTGCAGGGAGCG
>NW_008651375.1:0-960 GCF_000695815.1 Acanthisitta chloris
AAAAAGTAGCCTACAACAGCAAAGAAAAAGTAGCTTACAACAGAGCCTCTGCTACTGGTTATCCATCATTTCCAAAGCATCAGATGGTTCATTTTAGGATGTTATGGGAGAAAGGGTCACTCTCAATGTGAGCTTACAGCCTGGGCCCTCACCAAACCTTCCTTGTGGCACTCGTTTTCTGGCCAATCAGAAAATTTACAATAATTTTCTGTTGTACCTTGAAAATAAAGGAAAGAAAATCTATGCTAAAACATATGACACTCTTGGGTTATTTGAACTCACCAGGATATAGAGCATTAAATTGGGACATATTTCATTTTCGAAGTGGCTTCAGAAAGTGTTAAGAAAGTCGAGTGGAGATGGGGAGAGGATGCATTTGAGAGGTTATTTTTGCTCATGTTTTCCACTTCCCATCAGGCTGACACAGAGTGTGTCTCATGCAAAGAACTTTGTTGAAATTTCCTATCTTCTAGGAAACTCAAAACTGCCATTCAGGATTCAGCTGGCTGCTCCTTCCCCTGCTCACATCTACCTGGAGGATCAGAAGGCTCTGGCCTGGGAGCAGTTCCCATACATGCCTTGACTCATCTCTAGGCTAGTGAAGCAAGAAATTACTAATAGTGAGGAACGGAGAGCCCTGAGCTGTAGTGGGAAAGAGACATTTTTGTCTCTATATTCTATAGCTTTGGGCTGCTGTGTAACCCACGCAGCATTCTGGTCTAGACCACACCAACACTGCTGACCTTATCGAGCTACAGGCATGAGAAACTGATAAGAAAAGAGAACAAAATCACCAGTCTGGCAGAAACCCTCAGCTGTGGTTCTGTCCAGCCTGCACTGCGCTGCGCGTACTTCACGCACACAGGTAGTTGCCATTTGACCTGTGATGCAATTTCTTGTGTAAAGGGATAAGAGGTGAGTGTTTCCTTTTTGTATCATGCTGCTCTCACTCGAGGGGTC
>NW_008651375.1:1083-1732 GCF_000695815.1 Acanthisitta chloris
CGCCCCCCAACCCCCAAGCCATAACATGCAGCTGAAAACCAAAGTCCTCCAGCTGCCTGATACATCACAACAAGCAGGGGCAGAAAACCCACGGGATGCTGCAATAGCCAAGTTCAGGCTAGTAAAGACGTTGCAGGACACTTCCATACAGCCATGACTCTGTTCAGTCCAGTTTCCACAAGGCAACACGCTGCTCCATGAATCACCGTCTCCAGACTCTCCCTCCCACCCCACATCCTTTAGCAAAAGGAAAATTAAAGCATCAGGTTTGCATTTTCCATGCCAGATTCAAGGACAAAAGAAGAGGGGAGCCCCCCTGACTTACTTCCACAGTAGTACGCATCCTTATTGAAAGGCTTCATACAATGGTAACAAGTCGCTTGGGCTACAACCGAAGTTGCCGAGAAGAGATGTTCATTTAACAGCCTTCTATCTCTTTCCTTCTCCTTGGAATCTTTGTCCTTTTCTTTAGTTCTGTCTCTTTCCTGTCAAGAGAAAATGACCAAATGCCTCATTACTTCGCCGGTCTATCCTCCAGGTCTATCCTCCAGTTACAAATTCCTCAGTGTTTGCTTTTGGCAATGTGATGACATTGATCGGTGCACACCTTAACAATAGTCATGTGTCTGCACAGCTCTCCATCAAAAAA
>NW_008651376.1:0-15053 GCF_000695815.1 Acanthisitta chloris
ATCTTTCAGCAGAACTGGAATGTGTTGAAAACTGGAAGGGTGATACAGTATGAATTTTCAGTCTACTCAAATCAATTGTTTTTCAGCAGTAGTGTGTAGGTTTTGTGCTTATAAGAGCAATGATGTACTTATAAGAGCAATTTTGAAATTATCATATTTAAATAAAGGTACAACATTAGTTTTGAAAGTCAAACACTACAGAAGCCTGAACAGCAAAGCAGATAAGGGGTCTGGGATTTTTAATAATAAATAATAATTTAAAAAAATATTTTCTCCCCAGTGCAAATAGAATGCAGGAGGTTTGTGGGCTGTTGTATTTCAGTAGAATAGCATCACAATTTAGGTTTTTCTCAATTGTTTTGTAGGCAAGATGAACGAAGCACTGCAAGCCAAGAACTAGAATGTGATGATAGGAGATCACAGAGAAGGCGAGAAGAAAGAGCTTCTTACAAAGAAAGAGAAGCTTATGATCAGTCATCACGGCATCATCATAACACGTCGCAAAGGGACAGGAAGTGGGAAAAGAATGATTATGTTAGTCCTAGACAAAGCAAATTCTCACACTCTCAGAGAAACCTTAGTATAAATAGACACTCAAGTGGCCCAAGGGGGCACTTTGGGTGGCACCAAAATGTTTCGGGAAGCTCTCCAAATGGGTATAATCTTGGGAATTCTGGAAATGTTTGGCATTCAAGTGAGCGGAGAGGAAGAACATCAAATTGGCATCACAGTCCGAGGGAGAGAAATTCTACTTGGCATTCAGAAGAAACAGGTCATTTTTCTAGCTGGAATTCCGAGAGTTATGGAGGAAACTGGAAACCTAGACTGCATGGTGCAAATGGCTGGAATTTTGGAAGCTTAGGAGATTCGTATTCATCAGAGCCAATTAAATATAAGGAAAGGTACCCATGGCCCGAGAAAGGCAATGTTCTGCCATACAGAAGTAGAAAAAATAGGAGTGACTTCCTCGATTTTACTAGTGATAAGCTTGCTTCTGAGGGGGCATTGGATTTTGTTACATTGAAGCAACCAGAAAGCAAAACTTCAAGAGCCAATGGAAAAAGTGTCAGTCCTTCCAGAGATAAAACATATCGTTGGACTCCTTACCCATCCCAGAAAACTACAGAGCAGCAACCACGGTCTGAAGATAATATTTCTAAAACTCCAGATAAAATAGATTCTGTGCTTACGCCTCTTGCTGATTCATTAATGAAAGGAAAAACTTCTGAAACCAGTGTTAGTCTTTCAAAAGTTAAAAACTTGGAAGCATCTTCCCCTTCTAATGTAACCTCAGATCACCTTGAGTCTCACAAGGTAATGAAAGACTGTTCCAGTGGTGACAAGACTGACAGAGATGATAGCAGAAATAATAGGATGCCATCACTGAAATCCCCTCTTCTGAATATCACAGATGTGAAGTTATCCTTGCCAAAGCAAGACACACACAGTCTCTTAAAAAATGTCAAGCTCCTGTTATCCTCAACTAATGGTGAAGAGCAGAATCATTTGAATGCAGTGAACTTGGAAATAAACAGTTTCCCCTCTTGTTCATTCAAGCTGCAAGGTGCTTGTGCTGGTAACTTACAAGACAACAAAGATTTGCTTGGTAGCAATCTTGGAGAGCCTGTTAATAATTTAAGTGAAGCAGAACAAAATCCCAAAGATGTTCAGTCCAACCATTCCTTGCAAAATTCTGCCTTAAGCTCTTGCAAGGATGGAAGTGACCAGAATAAGGAAGAAACTGAGAAAGCATTGGCAAAGAAGGAATTCAGACTAGATTCATTAGAAGATGTGAGCCATGATGATTTAATGGGGAGTGAGAAGTCAGAAGCAAGAGTTGAAAAGTCAGGTTCTTCTGTTAGTTCTTGTTTACCCTGTACCATTCCTGAAGGTAAACCTGCCACCTCTGAAAAGAAAGATGGTGAAAAGCCATCTGCTTCAAGTATTGCTTCTGTTAACATAAAAGATTTTACATTTCAGATAGAATCCACAGTTTCTCTATCAAGTGGTCAGGACCATTTGCATGTGGATTTGAAAACGTCCACACAGGATGGAGAAGGGAATGAAGAGTGTGCCAAGTCACATGATCACTTCGAAATGGAAGGTTTTGACAATCCTTCCGATAATGAGCTTCAAAAAGGAGGAAGCCAGTCAGTGGGCCTCGTTCCTGACTTAAGCAAACTTGGTTTTCCTGCCTCTCTGCAAAGAGACCTGACACGACATATTAGTCTGAAGAGCAAAACTGGGACACATCTCCCAGAGCCCAATCTCAATAATGCACGGCGCATTCGGAACGTGAGTGTGCATCGGAGAAGTGAGACTGAGAAGGAGTCAGGGCTTAAACCCACCCTCAGGCAGATTCTTAGTGCTTCCCGACGAAATGTAAACTGGGATCAGGTCATCCAACAGGTAACCAAGAAGAAGCAGGAACTTGGCAAAGGTTTACCAAGGTTGGTAGCTTTTAGCTCTAACCATGCCTCTCCGGGCATGCTAAGGAGGGAGGGTTGGTTTTCTCCATATCTGAAATGAATTCTAAAATCCTAAGATTAAGACTTCATAATGAAGCTTGCTAGATCATGATCTTTTGCATATACAAATAATACAGTCTTTGTCATTGATTGTTGCTGTGAATGTCTATCCATAGATAAGTAATAGTAATATGCTCAGAAAAGATTCTGATCAGTCAGTTCACAATGGCTGCTTTAATATCTGAATTTGAATGGTAACAACATATTTGCTTTTCAAGTGTGAGTAATTAGAAGAATGTAAAATTGTCATCAGGTTGTGACAGTTGCTGATTTCCTCATTTATTCAGGACTACAAGGAATGCTTGCTTTGCCGCAGGCAGTATAAATGCTCCCTCTTCATTTGTTAATCTTTTATTCTGATACATAGCTTGCTTTGGTATTTAGAGGAAGCAGTTTTAGAATACTGGACTTTTGAAATTTTCTTTAAACCCGAAGTTTTTGAAGCACCTTGAAAAGATGTCGCATTTGATTATACCAAACTTGGTTTGAATAATTATAACAACACGATTTCTGACTTGGAAATCAGGCTGTCAGTTCTTAGCCACTAAATCTGATATTCCATTGCCAGCTGAAACGGAAAGCGTAGAATAGCAGTGTAATGACTTGCTGCATGTCTTAAAGCACTAATGTGTATGTGGGGAAGGAGAGGACTTTTCTCTGTCTTTAGCTGGTTTGTAATGTGTGTATTTATTTTTCTTTATATCTTCCTAAAGGTTTGGCATAGAAATGGTGCCTCTTGTTCAAAATGAGCAAGAAGGTCTAGAACTCAGTGAAGAATCTGATCTGTCCACTCTAGAAGGAGTCCAGTGGGAAGGGATTTCCTTAGCAGTGTCTGGTTCAGCCAGAAAACGTAGCTTCTCTGAAAGCAGTGTCATAGCAGACAGAAATCCTTCTGCTTATAGCTTTTTCAGTGAACAAGGTAAAATAAAGGAAAGTGGGCAAAAGCAAATAACTGCAGCCAGCCACTCGCATCACATAACGTCTGGATATGAGGCAAGCACTGACATTGAAGTGGACCACAGACGGGAGACATCATCTCTTTCTTTGTCACCTTTTCTGTCTGAAAGAACTGAGACTAATGGAAGAAGTCACAGCCTACAGGCCTCCTCTGAGATCACAGGCCTCACGAAACAAGAGCCGGAGAGCCCTGAGAAGAGAACACCTCTTCAGGAGAAACATAATATACTGGAGAATTCAGAAGAAAATCGTCCAGCTTCAAACAGTGCTTCGCTTCTTGCAGTGTCTAATAACATAGATGCAGCTACAGACAGTAGCTGCACATCTGGTACTGAGCAGAATGACAGCCAAGGAATTGGAAAGAAGCGAAGAGCAACTGGAGTAAGTGAGCAATTTTGTTCAGTTTTGATGGGCTAAAAATGTTCTTTTCCTGTGAATGGTCATTCAGCCGTGGAATGATCTCTGCAAGGAGGACTTTCTCCATTTGATTGTCTTGTATATTTATAACATCAAACTAATTTGCTTGTTTGTCTTAATTTTCTTTAAGAATTGTTTCCATTTCTGCTTTCCTAGTTTAGGGCTTTCACTTAATCTTTGTTTAATTAGTAGGATTGACAAATGCTTTTTAATTTTGGTTTGGTACCTGGCATGCTATGCAGGTAAACAGAAGCTGTTAAAATATTTCAGTGGAAGTACTTGCTTTTGTAGCAAGAATCTTGGTGTTTCACAATATAAATGAAAGCTGGGCTGTAGCAGAAATATGTTTTCCTTAGATGTTCCTGATTTAATGGTTAACAAGGAAAGACAACCCTTTTTACAAAATTGCATACTTAAAATGATATCCTTAAATCTGTATTTGTTTCACAGTAGTGTCTTGGACTTATCCAAAGGTAAAAATATATATTTCTGATGAAAATTCTCAAAATTATTTTGCTATATGCAGAAAGCAGTAATTTTAATTCTTCACTGTTAAATCCTCTAGACCTTCATGTAAAACTATAGAGCAGAAAATCTGACTCGTGTGTTCTTAAACATCTGAGCGAGTAGAAGGCTGTTGGCTTCTTTAATATTTAGTTGAGATGAAACATGACATTCACTTTGTTGTTCTCCCTCATTTAAGAGCAGGGCAAAAGATGAGTTATTAAAGAATGTGCAAAATAAACTGTATATTTTTTTCATGGGTACAAATAATGACTGAAAAGCAATGGATGCTTGACTTTTTGGTTTAGGCATACTTGTTCTTATAACTTTTGTTAATGATTTTCCTTGCAGGAGGGATCTTCTCCTGAAATCCCTAGTCCAGAAAGAAAGAATAAGAGAAGAAAAATCAAAGGTAAAAAAGGTAAGTGAATATCATACATATGTGCTTTTGGTGTAGAGGTTATAATTATCCAATAGTATTTTGACTTGCTAAAGTACTAGTTCCTTAATGTTACTTTGGAGCTTCTTGGGCACTTATTGAAGTTTGTAGGGTGGACTGCTCCCAAGCCTGCAACACATTCTTCTCTGAACATTTCTGTCTTAATTTGTCACGAGTTATTTCTAAGAGAAGGCTGTGTGCCTCCGTTCTGCTTGCAGTTCATGTTCCTGATTGTACAAATGGGACCTTCGCTTTCCCCTGCTCAGGGAAGTGAGGTTTGTTGCCTCTTTGGATGGATGTTCCAAAGAGACAAGCCCCGTAGCTCTCACTTTCTGATTCTAGGTGGTCTCACCAGAAAATTTGTACTCTGTATAATTTGGTCTGTGTTGTTTTTGACATCTCTGACAATACTTTTTACATTCTTACTCCTCCTTCCCTGTCATTAGTGGAAATGAATGTGGAATGCCTTGCTCCTTCCTGCTCCTGACCAAAGAAAGCTCTTATTTTGGTATTAGGGAGGTTTTTCTCAAACATGCTTAACATGTGTATCAAGAAGATGGCTTTCAAATGTTCTTTGTTTATGTATTTGAAAGGTTTTTTTGGAATGCGGGCAATTAGTATGGATCTTCTTCTGGGAACTAATATTTCAGTACTTGATAAGGTGGAGGTTTTTCTCAGCCTCTGTCTTCGCTGACCAGTGTCTGTTATAGAGACTAGTACATACTCTGCTTAGTAAAATCTCTCTTTCCCATTACTTTGCTTTAACATCAGTGTTATTGTGGTAAATCTACTAAAGGAAATTATAACCTGAATGCAACTAAGAAATGCTCAAATTGAAATTTAATTTGCCTGGAGAATCTCTGTAGTGCCAGAAGTCTTTAGGAAGTACTGAATACAGTGCTTAGTGACTCTTTCTCAAGAGATTGCAAACATGAGTCCCATGTCCCAAAATGATCCTGAATACTAAGCTGTTTTTTTATCATTGGGTTCTTTAAAGCTGCCTTTCCTTGGCTTCAGGATCAACTGAATAATTTAAATCTTGTTTTGCTTAAATTTGTCTGTGCCTTTTTCATTACATTAATGCCAAGTGTGTATTTGTATTTTATGTGCATGTACTTCAGCGAAAGATCTTTGTGAAAGAGAAATACTTTGTTCAACGAAACTAAATCAGTGCTGGCAAAACTTTGATGTAAATAGTTACTAGAGTCAAGACTGAGATCCTGTAAAGAAGAATATTGACTTTGCTCCTCTTCCACATAGATATGGCTATTCCTGTGCATAGATACACTTTTTTAGCTTCTTGTATGACTATTGATGCTCCACCTAATTTATGTGATTTTTTACATTCTGAGGCAGTAGTATTTATTGTAATATCATCTATAATGTATCTTAGTTTATTGTTCAGTGCAGTTAGACTCTGCATTTTGTTTCTTTTTCAGAACGTTCTCAGGTAGACCAGCTGTTGGCTGTTTCACTGAGGGAAGAAGAGTTAAGCAAGTCCCTGCATGGTGTGGACAGCAGTCTCTTGCAGGCTAGGTCTGCCTTGCAGGCTGCGTATGTTGAGGTTCAACGGTTGCTTGTATTAAAGCAACAGGTAACACTGGGCTTTCAAAACTGTCTGAACTAGAAGTTGGCAGCCTGAAAAACTGCCTGTTAAATCAGTAGGACTGATAGAAACCACAACTGTTTTGCAGATAACCATGGAAATGAGTACACTGAGAAGTCAGAGAATCCAGATCTTGCAGGGTCTCCAAGGTACAAAATACCATAAAACTACAACGGTGGAATGCTGGCTCTCATATTCATTGAAGTCAGTGTCTTTTAAAAATTGTATTTAACTTGAGTCTGCTCATTGAAACTGTGCTATAAAATTGTAGACGTTCAAAACGGGGTCTTTGAGTGTGAGCTGTCGCGTTTGGTGTGCCACCTAGTGGCTATTTTCAAATTTTTCTCTCCCCCGACTGTCCGCAAATGAGCTCTTGGCACTACTAAATTTTATGGTAAAATATGAACTTTTTTGTTCTCTGTGTTTTTAATTTTATATCCTCTTTTTTGATTAGAAACATTTGAACCTTCTGAACTCTCAGAGCATCTTTCCTGCAGCGTCTTAAGTGAGAGAAGAAACAGCAAATCTCAGACAACAGCTGATTTAATTCCTGCAGGCTCCCTTTTGGACACTTTGTCTTCTTCTGTACCTCCAGTAGGAGCTTCTGTTCATGTAAACATGCCGTCACCATTCCAGTCTTCTGGCAGTACACCTGCTGATACTCCTGACTCCTCAGTGCAAGTTAAACGAGAACGTGTGTCTCCAGAAGTCTCAGAAGATAATGTGAATTCTGTACTCCAGAGCTCTCCATGTGCTTCACGAGCAGAAGAGGTGGAACAGAAGGGTGGTATGCATAGCTTTGCTTTGTTTTAAGAGAATTAGCTTTAAGAAAATAAGGAAATTATTTTGTTCCTGAAAGAATGTAAGTTTTGTCTCAAACCTGCAGTCTGTCGTGCAGGAGTGAACTGCTATGAACTCGTGTAGGACTTTCTAGTTTTACTTTAAAGATAGAATAAACATGAATTTGAAGGTTACATCCTCTTAGAATACTTCAGTTAATTAAAAAAAACCCTCCAATAAACCTTAAAATCTCCTCTATAATTTTTGTCATCTACTCTGCATTATTTATTGAGCATTGTAGCTGAAAACCTATGTAGCCTATGAAGGAAAAATGCATGTCTGAATATTTGTTTACAAATTATGACCAACTACATTGAGAGTATTATGTGTTCTTCTTGGGCCCTGGTGGAGAAACACAAAGAGTATAATCTGTGATGTTAAAAACAACAATCCATCTTCTCCTAACTGGATGTTAGGCGCTATTCACTCAGGTGAGGGGATTGGGAGTGAGTAGGGGAGAGCTAGCTTTCCTGTTTTTATTGGTAACTGCCATACTGCTATGTTCAAACATCAGTGACATGAAAATATGTCATTTTTCTTTAATGTTACAGTTGGAAAACTCAGAATAATGATTTAGTGATAGCTAGCTGCAGTGTCATGAAGTGTCTTGCTTGCAGAATGTTCAGACTTTCTTGATGTCTGTGCATGTGCAACAGAGAAGCCAGAGAAGTTTTTATAATTTTTTTACTTCTAAAGATGAACCTTCACTGTAGAGCTATATTTATTACTTACATAATTGCTTTAAAAATCTCTTCATGACGTGAGCATATTTTTCAGTTTCCTGCAAACTTATTTTAGACATATCAAAAACAAGAATATTCTTTTGCTGTTTGCCAAATGAACATAGTTTTGGTATTGATGATCTTCTATATGTGCTACATTTAGAATGAGTGTCTGCCATCAGATGTATTTGGTAGTTTGGGGGGAAAGTAAGCATTTAGCATCAGGTAAACTCTATAATTTGGGGAAGAGGAATTCTCTCTGGGGCAGACTGTTTGCTTTCTGGGAGTTGAACGTGTAGTTTGTCAGCTTCCCTAGGAGGTCAGCTCAGCTTTGCATTGAAGGAGCCGATTGCTTGTGGTTTCCTTCCCTTAACTGCCAGCAGTCTCTCCTGCCTGTGGAACTCAGTGGTTCTGTTTTCTTACACTACCATGCTGATTTTGTACTTCCTTTTCTAATACCTACAGTACCCCAAGTGCTGAGAATTAGTAGCGTTTGGATTTATAAATTTCGTAAGTTGCTGGTTACTCCTATTTTCCTGTTTGGTTTGTTTTGTTTTAAAGTGACCAAGTTCCTTCCTTCCCCCTTTTAGTGGGAAGTGAGTGACACATGATATTAGAGGTGTATTCAGAATTTAAAGGTTTTGTATGCCTTCTTCCCAGTATAATTCAACACAGTAACTGTTCAAACCTCATCTAAACATTCATTTCTTCTGTATAGAGGGTTTTCTATGAGGTTTTGTAGCTGTGTATTACAGTTAGGGGTCCAGGGAAAAGCATCTTTCCACTTATTTACTTTAAATGCCATATACCCTATGTTGTCAGCTAGTTCTGGTTTTACCTTGGCATTTCCCATCTGAGGAAGGTGCGGGTGACATGTTCTCATTTTAGCTGTTTCTAATTGGATGCATAATTCCAAAGCATCAAATTTGTACTGTGGTGGGTAATGTGCTTTTGGCTAAGCATTAGTGTAGGTTTAAATGACTGGTTTCTAAGAGACTGAAACAAGGAAGTGTTGACATACTGTCAGCTTCCTATTTGCATTGCATGATCCACCCAGTAAATGCAGTGAACTTGAAACATCCTGTTCTGGATTGTCAGTATTGTAGATGCAACCAGGGAATTTTAGGGCGTGGGGAGCAGCTGTGAGATGCTGCCTGTGCCCTTAGTCCATCTCAGCTGAGCGGCTGGATTCTTTTGTTCATATTAATTTAACTAAAATTAAATGACAGGGAGAGTGTCATTTACAGAGGCCACACATTCAGTTTTCCACAGATGAACTAACTAAACTAAAACTTAGCCTCATGGCTTGCAGTGCTGCCATTCCCAGGATAGAAGGTATAGTGCTGTGTGACTCATCTACCTTGAGTGAGGTCCAAGTAACTTGGTAGAAATAATTAATTCAGGTGGGTTAAGCACAAGGTCTTCAACCTGTCTCACTGAACAACTGAGTCATCCTTGGCATGCATTGGTTAATATCATTCTTACAGCAGGCATGACAGCTGGTAAGGGAGCACACAGGGAGAGGTGCTAGCATCATGGGCAACCAATGTAGAATTCACCAAAGATTTTCAGAACTTTAAAAGCATAAAGTCAGCCAACAATTTGAACGATGTGCCCCATTCCTTTGCTTCTAGGTACACAGATAAATGTTTTATGCCTCAGCTGTATTTTTAAAGGCTGGATCGCTGACTGAAATAGCAGTTCTGCATGTGCACATAGTTTTCAACATGTAGGAATATGTACTTTACATGCACAATTAACTGTAGATAGAAAAATGAAGTGAGAGCCATTTTGCAGAAATATTTATTGCTGTACAGATTGAATCTAACAGTAGTCTGTTTTCTTCAAGAGACCACCCAGAAAACTTCAGTGTATCCAGTTATCTGTGCAACCATATCTCTACCAGAGCTGGCAGCTTCTTTCCAACACACTAACCAAGATATCCACAAGCCTGCTGCAAACAGAGGAACGTCTGGCCTTCCTGAGAACCCTTCTCCTCATTCACTGTCTGTGTTCAGCAAGAGAGAGGCAGATGATACAGTGGCTGAAATATTTTTACGGGATCAATGTAGCACATCTCTTTCAAAGCATTCAGTTCTTCTAGAAATGCCAATGGATAAAACACCCAAATTGTCAGCAGAACCCTCTGAGCAGCACTTGGCAACCACTGTAGTCCCAGCAGAAAAAGGGAACAGGAGGAGGAGAAAGTTAAGAAAGAAAAAAACTCTGAGGGCAGCTCATGTTCCAGAAAACAGTGATACAGAGCAGGATATGATTGACTCCAAGCCTGTCCGGAAAGTCAAGGGTGGAAAGGTTCCTAAAGGAGAAAAAGTTACTACATCTATTCCTTCAAGAGAGGAGGATGGAGTTAATGCTCAAACAGCAAGAAACAAATGTGAGAATGACAGTGATGCTTCTTTGGAACTAGTGGAAGTTTCAACACCTCAGTGTGAGGTAGTTGATGTTGGTTCCTCAGAGTCAGGAGATGAGAAACCAGACAGCCCATCAAAGAGGGATTCACAGAGCTCTGTGCATCAAGCAGTCCTAGAGGCTTCTTGCTCTGGTTATGATGAAGTGAGCTCCACCAGTGAGATTGACACAAATTATCGGAATGATGGGAAAAGAAGGTGAGATTATTGTAGACCTCTCAAAAGTAATAGGCTTATTATACAGTATTTGTAAAAAGCCCCTCTTTTTCCTTTTTTAAATTTTTTTTTATTTAATTCGAAAAGTCTTACATCATCAATGACATGATTTCATTCAGAAGTGAAATACGAGGGAAAATAAAATCTGACTTGGCTTTTTTGGTAAACAAATGAATGTGTCTTGTTACCTACTAATTTCTGTTAATACAAGAACAAGGCTGCCCTTCATGCAAAGTTTCATTTAGAACTTACCTGTCAGAGCATATTTCCTACTAAGTGCAGTGTCTTGTGTTTTGGCATATTACTTACACTAATGTTTTGTCTGAAAATGAACATGCAAAGTCCAATCTCACTGCTCTTTTGTTTTTGTGTTACAGTGTGGCTGAGATACAATCTTCCGTATCACCACTAAGAGGATCAAAGAACTCCTCAGGTATATCTTTTAAGCTTTCCTTCTGATACTTTGCATGTAGTGTCTTGCAGGACTTTAAGTCTTGATCAAACTGCTTCCAGAGGGGAATTTTGCCTTGAAGGTAAAAGGGTGTGCCCAAAACTTAAGTGGGAAGTATATTTGCTTATGTCATCTCTCATTGAGTGCTTTGTGACTTGACTCTTCCACATGCCCATGCCCCTGCCCCTTCCCACACAAACACCCCTGCTCCACAGTCTATGTACAGCTGTAGGACAAACAATAGTACAATCCTTTTTCTGTTTTAAAGATATTTCTGCATTTAATGTCATATGAAGGTCTTTCTGGTATTTTATATTGCCCTCTGTCACTTTCACTCTCCAGCTGGGACCCATAATGAAATTTGACTTTAAGGTGCTGAGCCCATTTAAAAGTTTTTCTGGTTGGTAATACAGGCAACAGTAGTGTGTTTGCTTGAGTGTGTTCCCATAACAGTACCTGTGTCTGTGTCCTACAGAAGCATCTTCAGAGCCAGGTGAGGATGAAGAACCTACGGAGGGAATCTTTGAGGGACACCTGGCTGCAGTGAATGCTATTCAGATTTTTGGGAATTTGTTGTATACCTGCTCAGCAGACAAAACTGTTTGTGCCTACAATCTCGTTGTAAGTAAGGTTGTGGGAATGGTGTTACATTAATTGCAATCTCAGGGTTGCTTTTTGTAAAGCCATACTATGTAGCTAAGGAAGCAGCTGCTTTTTCAAGTGCCTCACATTTCTTATACTATTATTTTCTTCAAACCTCTCTTCACCTCTCCAACCCCTTCTCCTTATCAGAGGGGTAAGGGAAGATGGATTGCTGCATGTGTCCTGCTTTTTCTAAGCTGTCTTGCTGTATTCTGTCGGGTGCATATCCTGAGAGGCATTATGGGCCTTTATGCTAACAGACGCTATGTTTTCCTTTTTAGAGCAGGAAGTGTGTGGCCATCTTTGAAGGACATACTTCAAAAGTGAACTGCCTTCTGGTCACTCAGACAAATGGGAAGAATGCTGCACTCTACACTGGCTCAAGTGACCACACTATCAACTGTTACAATATCAAGGTACTCACACTTTGTGTTGATTAGCATATACTGCATTTTTATGCAGGTCTTTCTTTGCAAATATAAATTTTAAAAGCCTTTTAAACCTGTATGAGTTGGACATGAGCCCCACTTCATATGTCATTTGAGTGCAGCAGGAAAAAAACCCCACAAACCAAACAGCAAACCATCAAGTGGTTTACTACCTTAATCTTTTGGCTAGCTTGTCAGTAGAGTTTTGCCAGAACAGCATGATGCCATCCCAAATATTGGAAACACCAATGTGCAGAATGGTTGTTTGGCCATGAATATCATGTTTTTCTTGCTGTATTTCTAACTTCATTGCTTATGGAAGGCTCTGCTCTCTGCTTTATCTGTAGAGCAGCTATAGAGAGAACAGGTGTCTGTTACTCTGAAGACAGGCAGAAGAGCAGACTGGGACTTCTGAAGCCAGAAGTAAATAATAAATAAATAGATAGAATAAATAAATGATTAGAAGGTTTATCCAACCCGTGACAAGTCCTTGATGGACTAGAAAGCAAGTATCTGTTTCAGGGAACAAAATGCCAGGGGTTTTAAACAATTAAGCTGATGGTTCATTAACTTCCCTGTGGGGAACTTCATGGGGAATCCTTAACCTGGACCATGTAACAGGGTATTTTCATAAATATGTATGTATGTATGTATGTATGTATTTAGCGTGTAGTCTAAATCTCTGTACACATTAGAGGTTTGACAGAATGAAGCTTTTAGGATTATAACTGGTTGCTGAAGTACAGTCAAGTCTTAGAGATTGTACTGATTAAAACCAGGATCAAGCCGCCATGTGATACCAGACATTCCAATGTTTTTCTCCTGTTCTGTTGGTTTAAAAAAATGGAGGCTGTAGGTGAAAATCATCATTCACTTCAGGCTTTTTTCTCTGAGTTGTTTTCAGATAACAAAAAGCTTTAAGTACTTCTTTCTATTGCCAGACCAAAGAGCGCATGGAGCAGTTTAAACTGGAAGATCGAGTGCTCTGTTTACACAGTAGGTGGCGGATCCTTTATGCAGGTCTGGCAAATGGCACTGTGGTTACTTTCAGCATAAAGGTTAGTTTGTTTAAATATTGGCACCTAAAAGCCTGTTGCAGTGCTATTTCTCTCCACTTTGTGTGTCTTTCCATTCTTTCTCTTGAATAGTGGATGTATTTGTAATGAAAGTATTTTGGTATAAATGGTCACTGTTGGCCCCTTTGGGTCCTTTGTTTTGTCTGTGCATGAAGCTGCCCATTTCAGCCTCCCTTTTTGAAGGACATTTCCCTGTCCCTTTGGTTGCCCTTCTTTTAACTGCTGTATTGTTGTTATGTTTTCCTTACGGTCCCTCCTGGTCTACCAGCCATGTGTCATGAGAGTTTTCTGACCGAGCCGATTATTTGTGAATCCTTCTTTTTTGCCCTTTAAAGTAGTGTGGGAGACTTGAATGTGTTTGCTGGCTTTGCTCCTCCATTTACAGTTACAGAAGAGACTCATGCCCATGTTTGTCTGGCAGAGATTTAATCAGCAGTCCCCATGGTGTTTGAAAGTGACTAAACATCATTATTTAAATAAACTATTCTTTCTGGTTATTCTTTTTGTGGACAATTCACCAATTTCTTAGGTTTATCCTTAGAAATGGTTTTTTTTCTCAGAACACTTTAAGTGTTCTGACCTTTGCTATATAATTAAATAGTTTTTTAAAAGAGGAAATTGAAGCCTAACATAAGGAGTTATTCCCTTGATTTAGAAACTTGTTTATTAAGATGCAACTTGTACCACTGCTGAAATTGTGTGTTACTAAACTGAAATCAGATGCTGTTAACAAGTACACTGCAAAAACGACTCAGTGGTTTAGTCAGTGTCATAGCAAAGTTTTAATTCTGAAATACCATTTTTTTCTTCCTCCAACAGAATAATAAACAAATTGATACCTTTGAATGCCATGGCCCTAGAGCAGTGAGCTGTCTAGCCACAGCTCAGGAAGGAGCACGCAGGTTGTTGGTCGTGGGCTCCTATGACTGCACCATCAGTGTGCGAGACGCACGCAACGGGCTGCTGCTCAGAACCCTGGAAGGTCACAGCAAGACTATACTGTGCATGAAGGCAAGTGTATCTGAAAATACATCTTGTGACAAAGAATGCTTAAAATGGTGGTATTTTTTTCTTTTTCTTCTATATCTACTAGTGGGCAGATAGGAAATAGAGTTCTCTATTTTAAATTATAAAAGCTGCGTAATTTGGTAGGGAAATTGTCTCTGGATAGCTGCCATATCTCGTGTCCCTGTTGCCACATCTATGTGTATTTTTGAACATTTCAGGGATGGTGATTCTGCCACTTCTGTGGGCCACCCACTGACCACCCTTTCAGTGAAGAAAGTTTTCCTAATACCCAACCTAAACCTCCCCTGGTGCAAGTTGAGGCCATCACCTCTTGTCATATCACTTGTTCCTTGGGAGAAGAGACCAAACCCTACCTTGCTACAACCTCCTTTCAGGTAGTTGTAGAGAGCAGTGAGGTCTCCCCTGAGCCTCCTTTTCTCCAGGCTAAGCAACCCCAGTTCCTTCAGCCACTCCTCATAGAACCTGTGCTCCAGGTCCTTCACCAGCTCCGCTACCTTACTCTGGGCATGCTCCAGCACCTCCATGTCCTTCTTGTAGTAAGCGGCTGTCTCGGTTTGAGAGACAGGTGTCTGCCAAAAAGGCAAGAGCCTCCCTTTGAATAGACAGATGCAGCCCCTCTCCCTCCGAATTACTATAATGCCGAAACTAAGGGCTATTGGGCGAGAGTATGAGAAAATAGGAATAACAGTTTTTTATTGATCTATATCTACCAAGGCGAAGCACCTCCATTCTTGTAGTAAGCGGCTGTCTCGGTTTGAGAGACAGGTGT
>NW_008651377.1:0-356 GCF_000695815.1 Acanthisitta chloris
CCTCAGTGTCAACCACCCTCGGTGTCATCCAGCCATGGTGTCACCCATCTGTGGTGTCACCTACTCATGGTATCACCCATCCTCAGTGTCACCCATCCTCGGTGTCACCCACCCTCGGTGTCACCCACCCTTGGTGTCACCCATCCATAGTGTCACACACCCTCAGTGTCACCCACCCATGGTGTCACCCAGCTGTGATGTCACCCATCCTTGATGTCCTCCATGGTGTCACCCACCCATAGTGTCACCCACCTGTGGTGGCATCACCCATCCTTGTGTCACCCACCCATGGTGTCACCCATCCTCAGTGTCACCCACCCTTGGTGTCACCCATCTGTGGTGGCATAAACCATCCT
>NW_008651377.1:464-1177 GCF_000695815.1 Acanthisitta chloris
CATGGTTTCACCCATCCTCAGTGTCACCCACCCTTGGTGTCACCCATCTGTGGTGGCATCACCCATCCTTGTGTCACCCACCCATGGGGTCACGCACCCATGGTGTCACTCATCCTCAGTGTCACCCACCCATGACGTCACCCACCCACAGTGTCACCCACCCTCAATGTCACCCTCCCTCGGTGTCACCCTTCCGTGCTGTCCCATCCGGGGAGGTCCCCGGACGTGGTGGCATCTCCATCACGTGGCCCAAACAGGAAGGGGAAGTTTGGGTGTTGGGGCCTCTTGGTGACATTTTTGGGGGGATCCCAGAGGAGTTGTTGGGTGAGGGTGACAAGGAGGACCAGGAGGGTGCCCAGCCCAGTGCCACCATGTCCCTGCCCTCGCTCTACGGGGACAAACTGGCCGAGAAGTTGACCCTGCTCAACTCGAGGGGTCGAGGAGTCCTCGTGCGAATCTACCACGTCAAGAAGGTTGGGAGGACCCTGGGGGGGAACTGGGGGGCACTGGGGGGAACTGGGAGGAACTGGGAGGCACTGGGAGGAGCTGGGGGGCACTGGGAGAGATCTGGGGGAATCTGGAGGGGTTTGAGGTGGGTCTGGGGGTGATGTTGGGGTAGATGTCACCAGGGTCAAGGTGTGAGGTTTGGAGGGGCTGAGGGAGGGAGTGGGGGGAACTGGAGGGAACTGGGAGGATCTGGGAGGAACTGGGGG
>NW_008651378.1:0-1097 GCF_000695815.1 Acanthisitta chloris
GGTATATTGGGAGTGTTTTCAA
The DNA here is from genome assembly GCF_000695815.1 of Acanthisitta chloris. Classification (NCBI taxonomy): domain Eukaryota; kingdom Metazoa; phylum Chordata; class Aves; order Passeriformes; family Acanthisittidae; genus Acanthisitta; species Acanthisitta chloris. The sequence continues at coordinate 23 of NW_008651378.1, forward strand.
CAGGTGCAAAATATTCTCAGAATTGTTATCCTCTGTGGGGGGTTTTATCAAATTCATTTTATGAGGCCATTTCATATAGTCAAAAGCAAAACACGTGCAATGCCATGAGATAAAACTGTATAATCATCAAGTCATTATGTCTGTCCTATATTGAAAATGTGCTGACAAATCTTGAACAGGAGCAGTAAATTGTATAAACTTCTGTTGAAAGTTTTTACTCATTGCCTTCCAGGGTTATCTCATTCTGCAACCAATCCTTATTTTATATTTCTGTCAAAGCCAAGAGTTAGAAGCTTTAAATGTCAAATGTATCCTGTATACTGTAAAATAGATTTCATGTCTTGAAAGCAAAGGATTATAATCATAAAAAATGCATGATCAACAACCTCTTTCAGGAGTATTTCTTCATTATGGGTTTTTCAAAGAAAGGTACAAGCTCAGTCAATTCACCAGAACTTTTTTGTTAGGCACTGCCCATGGTGCTTTCACTGTGAATGACATGTGATTGGGATACAGAGACATATATAATGGGATACATATATTCTATTAAGCATTCAAGGGAATATGCAAAGACAAATGAAGACATTATTTCTTTCCTGCTGCTGGGTGAACACTAGCCATCGTGGTATATTCTTATTTGTTAAATGTCACTCTGTATCTCTGTGGAACCATAAGAGACTTTATATCAAAGTTTAAAAAAAGGCTTACATTAGTTTGGAGCGACAACACAAAACATCTCAAGGATTAGATTCTGACTGAGACACTAAGGGAATATTCATCCAGTTGAGGACACCTACTGTGGTATCCACTAAGTTCAGAAACTGCAGAACATACTTCCTCATTTGAATTAGGTATGCTGGACTCCCTTCATACCCAAAGGGGGAAAATAGGCCATTCTACAGCATTCATGCTGTTAATTCTAAACATTAACCATAAGATTATATAAATTGTGTCCTAAAGTTCCTTCTCCTGCCTTCTACACACAGAGTATAAAGCAGATAGTTTAGAAGGATATGATCATATCTATAGATAATGACATACAATGAACAATACATGCCACTGAAGAGTATCAAGA
>NW_008651379.1:0-6735 GCF_000695815.1 Acanthisitta chloris
TCAAGGCTCATCCAGCCTGGCTTTGAGTACTTTACTGACCCATAATACAGCTGGACCTCAGCTTCTGGGGCATTCAGGATTTACTTGATGATCTCTAAGGTCCATTCCAACCCCTAAAATTCCATGATTCTATGATGATTCTATGATTATTGCCAAAGGCCTCAGAGGTTCTGTAGGCTGTGAGAGGGAAACAAATCAAGGAAAAGAAAAATGAGTGAGTCAAAATAGAGAAAAGCAATGAGGAATAAATCAGAGCTTCACATGAGATCTCAAAACGAACAGTTTTCTAGGTTCAACCAGAGGTCCAACCTTTCACAAGGTGCACTTTACACTGATCAAACAGAGCTTTGAATGCCTGACATTAGAGATGAAATATAAATCTGTGGTTTGCAAAGGAAAAAGAGAACAACAGCAGTAATGAGACATCAAAATAGCTCTGAATGTCACACTCCTGGGTGCAGCCACAGTGATACCTTGTCTGGTGGCAGAGATGAAAAGGCAGAGGGAAGATGAGCTCATTATTGTAGCAATTACTTTAAGAAGCATGTAAAAAAGGGATTTGGTAGGAGGTTTGCTGTTTGTTGTCATATTCATTTGCCTTTTGATTGTTTAAAAATTGATAATAATGCCTCTTATTAAAATGTACAGAATGAGCGACATTTTCAGAGGTGACATTTGGACTTACACAGTCTCTACACAGTGACAGACAGAAGCATTTGACTCTGAAGGTAGTCTAAATAAATCACTTAACATCACTTTCTCCTGCTGTGAAGGCCACAAATGTCCATTGACAACAGCTGGTTGAACTCAAGGGACTGTTCTGCTCCTGTCCAACTCCCTGGGAAATTTTTGTTGAAGAAAATTGTCATAGAATCATAGAATTTCAGGGGTTGGAATGGACCTTAGAGCTCATCCAGCCCCAACCCCTGCCCTGGGCAGGGACACCTCCCACCAGAGCAGGTTGCTCAAGGCTCAGCCAACCTGGCTGTGAACACTGCCAGGGTTGGGGCAGCCACAGCCTCCCTGGGCAACCTGGGACAGTGTCCCACCATAAGCAGAGTTGGAAGTCCCTCTCCAGTTCTCCAGCTCCCTTGTAGGTCCTTCAGATCCTGGGAGGCTGCTATGAAGTCTCCACACAACCTTCTCTTCTCCAGGCTGAACAACCCCAACTCCCTCAGCCTGTCCTCACAGGGGAGATGCTCCAGGTCTCAGCAACTTTGTTTCTTCCTCTGCACTTGCTCCAACAGTTCCATGTTCTTCTTACACTGAGGGCACCAGAACTGTGTGCAGTATTCCAGGTGGGTCTCAGCAGAGCAGAGCAGAGGGGGAGAATCACCTCCTTTGACCTGCTGCCCACCCTGCTGTGGCTGCAGCCCAGGACTGGGTTGGTTTCTGGGCTGAGCTCACACTGCAGCTCATGGGGAGTTTCTCATCCACCATCACCCCCAAGTCTCTCTCCTCACTGCTGCTCTCAATTCCTTCCCCACCAACCTGTAGCTGTGGCTGGGACACCTCTCTGTACTTGCAATAAGTCTAAAATTTGCCTCTTAATTAGGAAGTTTCTGCAGTCTAAAATACAATGCTCTATAAATGTGAAATATTTTTATTAGCATTTCCTGGAGCTGAGTGCTCTATAGACACTGGAAAATGGACTGTATTATTTTTATACTGCAATATGCAAATACTCTCATTGTTATTGCAGATTAGGAGACTGAATTTGCTAATGCTTTTTAATAATGTTTATTATATTTCTCTGCCAAAAACACCCATTAAAACACCACTCAAAGAGCATGAAGGCTACAGACATCTGAAATTAATTCTGACTTTTTTTTTTCAAAGCAAGGTTTACAAATTCAAATCTGCATTTTTCTGGGTTTCCAAACAGCCCAACAAATCAATATTTCAGGAGAGTGACTCAATATTTCAGAGCAGTGTAATCTAAAGCCCCCAAAAAATTGGTCTATTAACATCTTTTTATTAGCGTGTCAATGGCAGGGCACAAAATTTGCACATATGTGGGAAGAAATTGTTTCCTGAAAATGTGCAAATTGCTACTTCACTGAATGTAAATGAAGTGCTAATTGCTCTTTGCAAACAATATTTATGCAAATGATGCCCTATTATTACATAGCAATGTGGAGTTTACATTTACATTAGATGCATTTGCTTCTCCATCCATTTGACAGTGCCTGGACAAGAGGACTTGGGATATAACTCACTTTCTTTTCAAGGCATTTTATGGAGACATGAATGGGTGAAGGATGAGAAAGGACCTGCAGGCAGGAGTGTATCATGACCTATGAGGAGCAGAAGAGCTAAATCTGTTCTGTTATTCTGGTTCATCATTCACTAAGCAAAGTATTTGCAGTAGGTCATTTATAGCAAAATTCATAGGATCATAGAATTTTAGAAGTTGGAATGGAGCTTAGAGATGATCCAGCCCCAACCCCTGCCCTGGGCAGGGACACCTCCCACCAGAGCAGGTTGCTCAAGGCTCAGCCAACCTGGCTGTGAACACTGCCAGGGTTGGGACATCCAACGTGATGGTTTATCCAACTTGAACTTCCCTAAGGAAATACTTTCTGCTGCTGGGAGAGTGAGTCTGTGAAACACAGCTCTTGTAAGAGATGCATAAAACCTCTTCCCTCAGCCTTAGAGATTGCTTCTCTGCCTCTGGAGCTATCCAGTGTTCAGGTACTTGCCAGGAAAATTCTCAAACATCCTTCAAATTTAGCTCTAGTTCAGCAGTCACAAACTCTTAGGGCCTGGATACATGACTGACTCCTCTGGCTCAGTGAGTTACCTCCCCTAGCTGAGCTGCAGCAGCTCCTTCTGCCCACACAGTAAAATGTCTTAATTCAATCCCCCTGAAACACTTTAATTTAGATATTCTTTTGAGTCCCTTAAAATAAGGTGGTTTACACCAAATACATCTTCTTTCTTCTTCCCACTGTCCTCTTACCAGTGCTGAAAGGAAACTGCTGCAGTTACCTGCACTTGGGACCCCCAGGTAGATATTTGCCTCTTAAGCAGTGCCTTGATTTCAGTTTTCCCCAGAGAACACCATTCTACCTCCAGTGAATCAGCCTCTGTTTATGATCACATTTTTAATTACTCCAGGGAACATATGCTAATGCTCATTCATCTTCAGGCTGAGGAATGTTGTGAGAGTCGGGAGCCATATGGCTCCCATCCACAGAAAGGAAAAGGTGTGTCAAATTCCTCACTCCATTAGCTCCCAACAAGATTAAATTTACATCCAAGGCTGGGCACAGCTTTGGTGCCAGTGAGAGGAGGGCTGAGACCTGCAGCTAGAACAGCATGGGCATCCCTCTGAGCTCAGGGAGATCCAAGCACAGAGCACAGCCACAGGCACCACGAGCCCACTCTGCCACCTCTGGGGCAGCAAGAACAGCCCTGGCTGCACATAGAACCTGTTTCCATAGATGAATAGGTTATGGCATGTCATACACCAAATGCTCATCTGCTCCAGAGGAGGCCACCAAGTTGCTAAGAGCACTGGAGCATCTCCCCTGTGAGGACAGGCTGAGGGAGTTGGGGCTGTTGAGCCTGGAGAAGAGAAGGTTGTGTGGAGACCTCAGAGCACCTGCCAGGAGCTGAAGGGGCTCCAGGGAAGCTGTAGAGGGATCTGTGTTAGGAGCTGCAGGGACAGGACAAGGGGTAGTGGGCACAAATTGAAGGAGGGAAATTTAGGCTAGATCTTAGGCAGAAGTTTTCCCTGTTCTGGTGGTGAGACACTGTCCCAGGTTGCCCAGGGAGGCTGTGGCTGCCCCAACCCTGGCAGTGTTCACAGCCAGGTTGGCTGAGCCTTGAGCAACCTGCTCTGGTGGGAGGTGTCCCTGCCCAGGGCAGGGGTTGGGGCTGGATCATCTCTAAGCTCCATTCCAACTTCTAAAATTCTATATGAGATGCCTGAAGGCTTAGAGCATTGAGTGAGAAGCTGCTTGAAGGAATGAAAGGAAAGCACCCTGCATTTCATTGCTCTTCTGTTAATTTCTGTCCACTGGGAGAAGAATCACTTGGTTGATAAAACCCTCCTGTGTCCCTGATGGTGTGTTCTTAACGGCCAGAGTGAGTGCTGCAGAGGCTGTTCCTGCTGCCTTTCTTTCCATTGTCAGGCTGCAATTTTATTGCTTTGTTTGACTTTGCACCAGAAATTATTACCAAGAATGTGTTGTGAGCAGTGCTGCTCTGCTGATGTGACTCAGGCTCTTCAATCCAGTGAGAACTTCTTCAGTGCATCTTATAATTTGGAGGCCAATCCTGTCAAAACCCAGCATAAAAATTCCAAGACATCGTGTAATTAATGTAATCTATTCAAGTGACACGTTAGACCACAGGGTTTTATTTATTCCACTGAAGTCTGCCTCCTTTCTCTGTTTCCATTTCTAAACTGCAATCCTGGAGATGTTTGAAAACAAATAGATAAGCTATTCATCACTGTTGGCAAACATCCACCAAAATCCAAAGTTAGCTTCGGGTTTAGTCCTAGAGCAAACATAGAAATGACCCATTTCCAAAGGATGATGCAGCTATAATTATCTTCAACTTCCAGCGTTTTACAGTAGGCTATTTTCTCTCTTGCAACCTTTAAATTTCCAGGCAATAAACTATTTGCCTAAGCTCAGAAAACTTGCCTTTTACAATCTCTGAGGTCCATTCCAACCCCTAACATTCTATGATTCATTTCCACCTCAGGCTCCCTAGCAGTGTGGCAGTAAAACCCCCTGGCTGGGAGACAGAGGAAGGGAAGAGATAGGAACAAGAATTTAGCAGTTCCAAAATGTCTCTCACCTTCCCCATTTTCAGTGATTCAGGGACTTGGCTACACACAGTTTCAGAACAGAAACATTGAATTGGAACAAGTACCTTTCCCTCACCAGTTCTAGTAAGCAGCTGTGAGCTAACTACCTTTGCTAGTGGGGGACTGACTTCCTAAAGTCTCTTCTCATGCTCCTGGAAAAGCAGTAATTTTGCTGTCCCTGCAGCAGAGTTCACATTAAAACACATTTTAGCTGAAAACATGGAACTGTTTTTTGTGTCTAGAAAACATAATGCTGCAGCTCAGTCTTTGGCTCTAAATGTACCCCTATAAATACCTTAACCAGGCACTCAGCACATGCTATTGTTCCTCCCCACAGCAGCAGAAACTGCCTCGAATTTGAACCTTGGCAGCAAGGGAAATATGAAGTGGGTACAGAAAAGGAGCATATTCCTCTCCAGCTGACAGCTCAAGGTTATTTCTGAAGTAAATAACATGTTGCTAAAGAGATTTCTTTCTCTTTCCTGATAATAAAGTTGCAACATGCTGAATTTGACTGCTTCTCATTACAGCAGAGCTGAGCAGGTCAGGGGGTGGGCAGGTTCAATTTGTTGGTTCAGTGTATGAGTGTGTCGTGGTTTAACCTCAGCAGTCACCAAGCCCCAGGCAAACACTCAGTCACTCCCACACCAGTGGGATGGGGAGAGAATCCGAAGGGTAAGAGCTAGAAAACTCATGGGTTGAGAGAAAGGCAGTTTAAGAGAAAGCAAAAGCTGCACACACAAGCAAAGCAAAACAAGGAATTCATTCCCTGCTCCCCATGTGCAGGAGATGTTCAGCACCTCCAGGAGAGCAGGGACACATCATGTGCAATGGTGACTTGGGAAGACAAACTCCATCACTCCAAACATCCTCCCCTTCCTCCTCCTTCCTCCCACTTTACACACTGAGCATGATGTCCTATGGTATGGAATATCCCTTTGGTCAGGTTGGGTCACCTGTCCCAGCTGTGTCTCCTCCCAACCTCCCATGCACCCCCAACTCCCTTGGCAGTGTGGGAAGCAGCAAATGCCTTGGCTCTGCGTGAGCTCAGCAATAACAACAGCAAAAACATCTCTACACTATCAACCCTGTGTTCAGCAGAGATGCAAAACATAGCCCCATACTAACCACTGTGAAGAAAGTTAATCGTACCCCAGCCCAAACCAGCACAGAGTGCCAAAAAACTTTCTTTATGCTATGCTGAGGGAGCTAAACCTTATATCTCTGTAAGTACAGAGCACATGGACAAGGATTCGCAGAATCATAGAATCACAGAATCATAGAATTTTGTGGGTTGGAATGGAGCTTAGAGCTCATCCAGCCCCAACCCCTGCCCTGGGCAGGGACACCTCCCACCAGAGCAGGTTGCTTAAGGCTCATCAAGGCTGAGAACAGTCAGGAATGACTATTACATTTATGGATAAGAATGAAATGGAGAAAGTCAGGATCACTGGAGGTCAAAGATGTGGAATGAGCAATTCCTTCCTGGATGTTTTTAGAGCATTCCTAGGTTGCAAGGAAAAAAACAATTAAGTGCTTTACTTGCAGTACTTAATATTTTAAGTTTGCTTTAATAGTCCTTTACATCATTATGATCAGTGCTGTGAGTGCATAAATATCCCTATCTCTTCAACATTTTCTCCTTGACAGGTTAGTTTTCTACCCACAGAGATATTGATGAGACACTTTTGTGCTCCAGATATGTGCATTTTTCTGCATTTTCAAATAGGAACCACCATTATCTTTTTGCAAGCTGAATATTTTTTATACATCATTTACTAGTGACTAATGTGTGTTTCAGCCATGGGCTCCAAGGATTGTCATTTATCTTCCATAATGACCACAAGTTCTTAAACAACCAACACCACACTGGCTGCAAAGGAGGGGGAGTGTGGATCTGCTGGAGGGCA
>NW_008651380.1:0-5325 GCF_000695815.1 Acanthisitta chloris
TGAACTTGCTGAGGGTGCACTCAATCTGTCCATGCCGGACTGAGTGTCCTAAGTATAGCTGAATTTTTCTAACTCTTAACTCTCTAACTTCTAACTCACCCACTCACTTTTTCTTGCCACTTACCACAGATTTTGCATTCCACAGGAAGCTCACAGTATTTGGCTCTGCACTGGGGACAAAAATATCCACCCAGTGTGAGACCAGGCTCACTGTTGTTTTCCAATTGCCTATGGTAGAAAGTGACAGTTTAGTACCTAAGAGATAATAACACACTACTACATAACTACAAACATTAGATTGTTTTCACAACACAATTTAGGAAGTTTCAGTAGCTTCTATGCAACAGTTCCACATGCAAGTGTCACAAAGCAATTGATACAGTGAGATATAAGTAACCACATTTTCCCACAGGAACAGAACAAAGACCAAATATTCCCACATAAAGGAGCCAATATATCTTTGAAAAATAAAGTTATGAATGATAACTCTTTCTACTTCCACACACACATTCTGTATTGACTCTAAAATGGGTGTTAGTACTTATTCTTTCGAACAGCAGCCACTGTTTCCTTCTGAAAATTTAGACTTCCCTATCATCCCAGAAACCTATGATCCTTTTCACTGAGAAGAGCACTGGTATAGTTATCAAATGAGGCCTCTATTTTAAACTTCCCTTTAAAGTCTCATTAGGAAATAGATAAACAGTGCTTTATTCAGATAATACCCTTCATCCTAATATCTTTTATAATTATAATAATACTTAAATCAAGAACTGAAAGTAATATTGACAGTAATTACTCTAACAACTTGTAGCACCCTCATGTTCTAATCATTGTACACCACAACTAAGCACCATTTACTACTTTCAAAAAAATTTAAATGCAAATTTTAAGGAGCCTATTTAACAGAGGTAACTATGGCCACATACCGGCTGTGCAAATGGAAATAAAATCCCTACTGAGAAGTTACAAGACATTGTTTACTATTGTATTCATGTTATTTTGCAATATTTTCACCATCAAGCAGATTTTCCACATGACTAATTAATATGGAATTCTTACCAGCTCACTGAATTCTAATCAATCATAGAATCAACCAGGTTGGAAGAGACCTAAAGGATCATCAAGTCCAACCTTACCATGGTTTCTAGACCACGGCACTAAGTGCCACATCCAGTGTCATCTTGTAAATCTCCAGGGATGGTGAATCCACCACCTCCCCAGGCAGCCCATTCCAATGCCTGATCACTCTCTCTGTAAAAAATCTCTTCCTAATATCCAACCTAAACCTCCCCTGGCAGAGCTTGAGTCTGTGCCCTCTTGTCCTACTGCTAGTTGCCTGAGAAAAGAGACCGAATCAACTCTACTTACACCATGCTAAAGGAAGGCTTTGCATCTTGGTCAGATAGATAGGCAATTGTATGCTGAGGAAAACCTGAAGAGAAAAACATCCCTTTATCAACAATTTTAAACATGCAAGCAATGTTTTGGTTTCTTACTTCAGTGGAGAAGTTCAAAGACTATTCTAAACATTAAGGCATATCTCTTTCTTGTTTGTTTGTTATTATAGGAGAATTGACCAGGTATCAAATTCTTCCTAAAGGTCTCTACCTACATCCACATATTCCTGATTGTACTTCCCCCAACTCAATGAAATCTTTTCATAGACTTGGTATTAATTGAAGCTCACAGGAACTCCATTTTGAGGAATATTTAAAAACAAAAATTATGTCCTATGGTAGGAAAGCAGAATGAGCATCACACAACTGTTCACTTAACAATGGTTTCAAAGAGGAAAATATTTTTCTATGCAGACACCAAGCCTACATTCACCTTCTGAGTGCAGTATATGACTGACGAGAGTACAGCACTTCATGGAGACTGGAACAGATACCTTTTCTTCTACCACTTATTTTTACAGCTCATGTCTAGTAGGTAGTTGGTTTTTTCAACTGCTGCTCAGGTTTTACCTATAACAAGTAAATCTCTTCAGTATTTTTATCTATACATAGAAATATGTACATTCTTACCTGTGAAACAGGGTGGATGAAAGTGAAAACTCAATGCACTACTTTGTGGCATTAGAGTTTCTATTTTGGTTAAGTCCAAGCTTAAATCTATTGAGAAACACATCAGGAGGAGAAAAGGAACCCAGCCTATTTGCTGACAGAACACCACAACAGTGCTTCTCACAAACAAATACAGAATGTAAACGTGAAAGGAACCAGAACAATGATGCACGGAAAGGCTGCATTGAAGCTGAGCAATGCTGATAAGTGTGTTACAGGCCCTTAAGAGGCTATAGTAGACTGGTGGGTGGAGGGATGAACGAAGTAGTGAAAGATACAAATATGTAACCGTTTAGCAATAAATTGTCTCCCCATCTACCATGATCTGAGTCTGTGCCTTGGTATGCCACAAAAAACCCGGTTTTCATCCATCATTTCTAAGCATTACATTGATAATAATTACTGTACAAGCAATATCATTCCACTCTATTGCTTCCAACTTCTGTTGAGTAATTTGTCTAATTTAATTCGTAACTTTATTTAAAAGCTGACTGTTTTCCAGGAACACCATCAAGAAAGCTAACACTTATTCAACAAAAGTTAAAATAAAAAAACCAATTATGCAATGTCTTTGTTATGCTTCTTACTATTTGTGTTGCCTTAACACAGAAGATACAAAGAAAGGAAAAGACAAAGCAAAACTTGTGCTAGGAATTTAAGAAAACCATATCCTACCCATTCGAATGAGGGAGCACTCAGAACTTGAACCGGCAGGGGGGGGGGTAAACTGAAAACATCAGCAGTTCTTTATAATGGCTTTCATCTAAAATAACATGGTATGTTCCTGTCACAAAGAAAGAAAGGCCTTACTCTCAGGTGAGGAGCAGGCAACAACACAAACACATCCTCCAAATGAAAGCAGAAAAAATAATTTAGCCAAACCCATGCCTAAAAAACAGCCCTGTTACTGCTACTGAAAATGACAAGTTTTAAAATTAGTAACACCAGAATGTTAAATTAGATATGAAGGCCCATAGCTTCTCCAACACTACACTGTAATAATGACATTGTAAGTCTAACCACTGCAGTAATCGATATTAACATGTTACATTAATTAAGTTCCACATCACAGCTTTATACGTAGAACACTAGGTTTGAAAACATATCTATTCTCTCTAAAGCTGCAGCTACCAGCTGATAAAAAAATCACTGTGTATTTTGCAGACTTGGGAAACCCTTGAATTTTCTGCCAGCACAACAGGAAAATACTCATCTTTAAACATAAAAGTGCATTAATGAATATGTAACAAATTAGTAAGTTAATTTTGATTTTAAACTTGTGTCAGTAGTGCAACTACTAAATGTCAGATACATACCACCAGTTTCTTGGGCAAGTACTGTACAAACTCGAACTTCAGCACTCAGGCCGATGACAGAAACTCTGATCTTAACTGCTTTTAAACACTTCAAACAGAAAAAGAAAGCATACTCAAATTCATGTGCAGAACAAAAAATAGGAAAAAGGTGTTGAAGTCTTACATGAAAACTAATTGGTGATAACACTGAAACTGTCTGATTTTATTCAAAAAGCTTGGAATTCAATGTAGTAGTCAAACTTCGATTCTGTACCTTAATGAGATCATAGATGTTGGCTGGATCACAAGTCGTCAGACTGCTGAATACTACCAAAACCTCTCTGCTTGTATGTCCTGGCATGTGCCTAAGGAGAGTACACAGTCAATTTACTGCTGCTCACTAAGCTACTCATATGCTAAGATAACTTGTTCTCAAGAAGTTCAATGCCATGAAGTCAGAAAATTATGGTAAAATCCTTCCTGAGCATTTGGTAGTGTAGCTGTTATCTGATTGTTTGCTCTAATGAATCCCTTGTACTTTATCCATACTCTCACAGGGAAAACTTACCTTCAAACTAGTAACACTGCAGTAAGTCTTCCCAACTTCTTAAAATAAAACTCTCTAATCAGTTTATATGTGTAAATACATTATTTTTAACTACTTTTAATTCTTAGTTGAAGCTGATCATTCAAATAGTTTTTGACTACCAGCTTTGTTCAGTGTTTCCATCTGTAATTATTTGTTCAGTCTTCCACAAACTGGGGCACATCTCAACATCTCACATACAAAAAGCATTGTTTTCAATCTACCCTAGCAGAAAATTAATCTTTCTAAAGTATGCTGAAACTCCCACAAGATTACTCATTTGGTGCTGTTTCTTTTCCTGTTGTCCCAGCACTAATAACCCCTAACTCTGCCCTTTCTCATACCTTAGCCCTCTAATAAAAGTGTCTTTCATCACAGTATCTACACACAATCATCTACCCAGTTTTAAAGCACTGCATGTTGTAAGCAGCACACCTCTAAAAACAAGCATCTTGTGTTAGAAAATTAACTTCTGTACTACTAGCATACTTAATCTGTACTGTAACAGGACAATGTTGCCTTTTAAAGTCAGCAAGATTGATGCAAGATGCTATTTAGAAAAAAATCTGTCCCTGCCTTACACAAACACTCACCATCACAAAACCAAAAAAACTCCGTGTATATACTAACTTTAAAGTCTGCATGGCCAAATTTAGAGAATTGTATAGAGAAGGCTCTCCACTGCAGTTCATATCCACTGCTTTCTTCAGAGCAGTTATGTGTTTTTTTGAGTTTCCTGTAAGAGAATAAAAAACAAACCAACCGATTCAACAAGTTAAAATAATGGAGCTATTTAAGCAATATATGCAATGAAGAGAACTTGTACAACAACAGTTTTCGAACTGTGACTTGTCTGTATTTTTCCTTAGAAATTGATGTTTTGAACACAAAGCAGAAAACAAAGCAATGTAATAAGAGAGATGTTTACTCTCCAGCACTCAGTTGTTAGAAACTTTAAGAAGCCAAAAATAATAAAATCACTGTTGTGTATCATTAAGTGCTCAATGTGAGTGTAAATCGTCTCACACAGTTTTTCAGCAGAAAGTGTTTAATCTTCTCTGTTCTCCTCAAAGTACTGTTCAAAGATTGATTGACTGACCCTTAATAAAGTCTGCTTTACAGAGATTGGTGGAACAGCAGGCAAGGACCAAAGAAGACTTGCTTCTTAATATCTGACCAAATCTCACAGAACACACAGATGTTGTAACATACAAAACTATCAATTAGCATGAAAAGTTAACTAAAGGGGAAACAAAACATATTTAGTCACAATTTGGACAAGACCTGGTTGGAAACAAGAACACAGTGACAATTCTAGATCATAACAGACCAAAACAAAAGACTATGGTGTGGGAAATGGACGGGAGAAATGTGC
>NW_008651381.1:0-771 GCF_000695815.1 Acanthisitta chloris
TTCATCCTCGAGTCCTGAGGGAACTGTTTGATGAAGCTGCTAAGCCATCATCTATAATTTTACAGAAATCTTGGCAGTCAGGTGAAGTTCCTGGGGACTGAAAAAAGGGAAACATAACCCCTATTTTCAAAAAGGGGAAAACAGAAGAACCAGGGAACTATTGACCAGTCAGTCTCCCCTCTGTGCCTGGCAAGATCATGGAGCAGATTCTCCTGGAAGCTATGCTTAGGCACATGAAAAGCAAAGAGGTGATTGGAAACAAACTACATGGCTTTACCAGGGTCATCATGCCTGATGAATTTGGTGGCTTTCTATGATGGGGCCACAGAATTTGTAGGTGGGGTAGAGAAACTGGTATCATCTACGTGGACTTATGCAAGGTATCTGACACTGTCCCACACGACATCCTTGCCTCTAAATTGGAGAGAAATGGATTTGATGGGTGGAGCACTCAGTGGATAAAGAACTGGCTGGGTGGTCCCATGCAGACAGGCAGAGAGTTGTGGTCAGCAGCTCACTGTCCACGTGGAGGCCAGCGATGAGTGGTGGGGTAAGTGCTGGGGCAGATACTGTTTAACATCTTTGTCAGCGACAGGGACAGTGGGATTGAGAGCACCCTCTGCAAGTTCGCTGATGACACCAAGCTGTGTGGGACAGTTGACATGCTGAAGGGAAGGCATGCCATCCAGAGGAATCTTCACAGGCTTGAGAGGTGGGCCAATGGAAACCTCGTGAAGTTTTACAAAATGAAGTGCAAGGTCCTCAATCTTG
>NW_008651381.1:1942-8700 GCF_000695815.1 Acanthisitta chloris
TGATCCTGGTGATATTCAAGGCCAGGCTGGATGAGGCCTTGAGCATCCTGGTCTAGTGGGGAGGTGTCCCTGCCCATGGCAGGAGGCGTTGGGACTAGATGATCTGTAAGGTCCATTTGAACCCCTAAATACTATGATTCTATGATTCTGTATGTCAGAAACTAAGATAATTCAGGCCCTTACTTAGAGTTAGGTTGACCTTTTAGCATCAGAGATGTTCAGTTTGCTTCCCATGCATTTTGGTTATATTGTGAATAGGATGAACCTGCAAGTTTTGGTCATAAAATCCAGTTTTCTTTGAATGAGCACACATTTTGGTATCAGCCTGGCAAGAAGAGTAAAATACAAAAACTCTTCAGCCCAAATATCTGTATGTTGTCCAGATTGCCAGTTCCCCTCTCCTCTTGTTCATGGAGTGGGATTAAACTGTTGGTGTCATTTCGCAGACAGGATGAGCTCACAGAATTGGGAAAAGGAACACGGGGAGAGATGACAGTTGAGTCATATATCAAGGAATTTGGACTGCAATTTACAAAATGAAAAATAACAGGATGCAGTTCTGGACAGGGATTTGTTGGCTGCAGGGAAAATTCAGAGGTTAAAGCACCTTAATGTGGAACTAAAACTGCATAGAGGAGGACTCTTAGAGGACGAGAGAAGTCATAGACTGGAATCTAGCTCTACAGTACTAAAAAACATGGTGTCAATATTTGCATTTCAGCTTGAAGTGATGAATTGTCCAGAGGTTGGTCTTCATACATCCTCTCTATAAGCTGCTGTGTGTGACCAAGTTATTGCTCTCAATATAAGGGAAATCAACAAAAAATAAAGGAACCAGGGGACCACCAACTAAACCACTGCTTAATTCAGTTTTTTTCTAAGTGTTGAAATTCTGGAACTTTTTGACTGGCACTGCTGTGGCTAGGTTGGCACCCGAAGTGCACACATTTAATTTCTTTAACCCAAAATATGTGTAGCTATTCTTTATATTGCATTGGTTTAAATGCTTTCAAAAAGTTGTGGTAAAAGATTTTAAAATACAATTTTGCTGATATCTACTGAAAAGGTAATGTAAATTTGCAAATAACCAAATAAAAAGCAAGCAAATACAAATGTTAGGTTCTGTCTGTCTAGAGGCATAGTGATATCTTAGAAAGGAAAACTTTCTATGAAAATTCTGTTTCTAAATGTCGCTGAGTTGAACTCCATTGAGCACAGTTTTTAGCTGAGGTGTGTTGTTTTCTGCAGAGCAACCTCCACAGGTGTCTGCTGTGTCTCAACCCTGGACACAACAGACCAGCCAGCCCAGGCACATGTTTACCATCTCCCCCTGCATTCTATGCTCATATGCTCCTCACCCACAAAGAGGAACACCAGACATGTGTGCTCCCACACGTATCTGTAATTACAGATTTATTCAATTATTGCTCACCCTTTAAATACTGGTACAGATTACCATTGTGTTCCTGGTGTTTTTCCGTACTGCTCTTGATGCTGCCCTACCAGATGATCACCTCCCAAGTGCTGACAGCCCTGTTAGTTAATAGTACAAATAACTGTGCATGTTGTTTTGCAGCAGCTTTGCAACTCAGGTTCTTGCCCACATATTTGATATTTCTCAGATCTATTTATGCAGTACCATTTCAAGACAATTATCTTCTTTTGTTGTATATATATGTTTTCTCATTTTTATGTAGTACTTGGCACTTTGTTGCATTTCTTTTTTAAAAAATATTAACTTTAGATCATTTCTCCAATGTATCAAAGTTACTTTAAATCAATTGTAACTTGAGTCCATTAGACTTATTATGTGTGTTCTACACAAACCTATTAGGATCATACAATCATAGAATAATTTGGGTTAGAAGGTCATCTAGTTCAGCCCCTAAGATGTTAAGGAAAATATTAAAGTGTATTGTGCTTTTAGAAGTGCATGTACACATGCATTACACATATATTTACATATATGTGGTTTCATATATAAACATCACCCCCATGGTGTCCAACAACCTTCCTCAAGCACTCCTGATTAAATACATCTAACTTTTCTTAATATTTGCTAGTCTTTTTTTCCTGGATCCTGGCCTGCCATTGTGAAAAAGAAACAAAAGAAGAGCATTCCAGCAGCTTGTTTGTCTAATTGCCCTCTTAAGCAACGGCTATTAATTTTCCTTTTTATTTCCATTGTCCCTTAGATGTTCTTAGCTTTCTTGGATTTGTCCCTGTCTGCCAGTTGTAGATTTTTTTATGTTTCCTCTTATTTGTGTGCTAGTCTTCATCTGCTTTTATTCTAGAGTGACAGGAAAATTCTGACCTTTGAGAGATGATTTCTTTCATTTTGGCTTGGGCTTCTTCAATTGCTACTGTTGCATTGTGAATGGTTAAATAGCATTCAGTTTCAGTAAGATTTTACATTCCACATACCCCTTGTTCCTTTAATAATAACATATATAAAAAAACATATCTAATGCCAGCTGATTTTCTAAAGTCATTTTTTGACACTTGTTGGACTTGCAAGTTCTCTGAACATATACCTGGTGCATTTACTGAGGGCATGTACATTCAACAGGGCTATCTATGCATACGAAGTTCACATGCAAAATGCAAAAAAGCTCTCATACTAAAGGTTCTCATGCAAACACATCCTTCTATCAGGCCCATACTCTATTGCTTCATTGCTCCACAGGATCGAGTACAGCTCCACTGTAACTGATTGAATCCTGACATAAAACAGGAATTTCCTGTCAGATTCAGTTGTATTATCCCAGGTTGCCTTTTTTGTGCGTGTGTGCATGTGAATTTCAGTGAGCAACTGGCCCTTGTCACCTTCCTTTACAATTGCTGCCACAGTGAATTGCACCCACAACCGGGAAGCATGTGTGGTGCAGAATGTACTATGGTTACAGTATTGATTAGCATAAATAAAAGAAGTGAGGTAAAGTTAAAAGCCCTTTGGACACATGTAGGAAACCCAGTAGTACATCAGACATGTTCAAGTGGGAATACCCACTCCTAAGGGAAGAATCCCACTGTAATACTGTTGCACAGGGAACAGAAATGGCATTTTGTGATGTAATATCTAATGAGTCATAACATATTTGATTTCATAAATGGTTCCAGGTAAAGTTGCTTGAAAGCTGGTAAAAGGCTTTTTTGTATTTTATCCATGTCCCATTTGTGGTTCATGTCTTTGCATCCTTCTGGTCTAGGAAAGAGAATTGAACCATTTTCCATCATAAATTTAAAGCCTTCCAAGACAGAACCTCGAAGGTTAATACATATTCCTTGATTCATATAATTTCAAATATGCATAAATACTTGTACCAATTCTCAGGCTAAATTTGGTTGAATTCCCTGATTCTCAATTGGTTGAAACAAAACTATACAACTGTAAGATAAAAGGAAAATATTTTCCCACATTTTTTTCTAGTAAAAAGACAAACAGCAAATATCAAACTAACAATATATAAAATGGTCCATCTTATATAGTTCTTCTAATTTTTAGTCTTCCAATAAGTCTCTGGCACTAAAAACACAAATGAATCACAAAAATCAATAAACTGATAATACAGGCAATTACAGTGGCAATTAAAAATGCCATTGGTTCCACACAGCTTGATAGAAGCTGCTACTATATTCCTATTTTAAAAAAATTAAAATTCAGCCTACTACAGACCAATTATTAAAAAGAAGGAAAAAGAATGGAGTATTGATTTGTTTCCTGCGTCTACCATAAAAGTAACCAAAAATTTAAATGTGCATATGGGAAAAGTGATTACCATGTTTCCCTGGCTGTTTTCTATGAGCCTTCTCATGTAAATCCATTGGCCAGTTCCCCCTTCAGAACTAGTTAAACCAGTTAGTGCAGGTTCTGGAGGGGCTGAGGAGACCAAAGTCTTGGACTCCTGAGGGGGGTCACCCCTAGGGAGTGACTCACGTTCTCTGATTTTCAGAGGTTATGTTGACATCATTCCTTTAAAAAGAAAACAATATGAGTCTCAGAGGAGTCAGTCTGGACAGGTTACCCTTTAGTGGCTCAAGGTGTTTTAATAGCTTTGACTTTTCTCAGGTGTAATATCAACTTCTATATCATTAAGTGCTTGCCCCACTGCTGTTGTTGCTTTCCTTATCTTTTCAGGAGCTCTTCTCCAATTAATTTCATGTTCAGAGGGAGTGAGACTGTTCGTAAAAGTTTAACAAGCACAGCATGTGCAATTGTGTGTGAATGTTTATACCCCTGTGGGAGTCTGTTAAAGGTGTGTTGCCCTGCCTTCCAGATAAACACCTATTGAACCTTCTCAGCATGGAATCATAAAAGACGTATCTTCTACATCTAGGGTTGCCATCCATGAGTGGGATACTCTCTGAATTTGAGTTACAAGGTTCACAAAATTTAGCACAGCAGCACTTAAAGGCACGGTATTGGCCTGTAATAAACTGTAAGCTACGACTGTCTGTTTTACTTTGTCACCAGCCAGACAGGAGAATTAGAAGGTGAGTGTGAAACCACCACATCAGTGCCCAAGCACATGGGTGCTTATATTGTGGCTATTAAGTTTGTTATATTGGGAACTGCTGTTAGCAGAGCCAAGTCAGCTATAGTTTCAGAAATTCCATTTTGTGCTGCAACAAAAATCCAGCAATGTGATACACCACCAATTCTTGAATCAAGGAGTACAGGTGACACAGGGAGCAAGAACACTGCAGTCTCTGGATTACTTTTCGAGTTAGGTTAGCAGACTTCTGCTTCTCACCCAGGAGTTATAAAGTAACCTTATCAGTTTGATAGGTAATGCTGGCTCCATTTACTCCAGTGATTTTAACTCTTTGCCATCTGGGTGATACACTCAGCTTCTCCGAATCCCACTGCTTTAGTATTGAATGTTGTATTCCTGTATCTATTAGAAATTTAGTTAAATGTTGATGAGAACCAACTGGAATCTGAATGTAGGGGATGCACTGATAGGATTCCACTTCCTGGATTTCAATCTTGCCTGATTTATGGCCAAACTTAGATATCTTGGTAGCTGTATATGACACTGTTTTGGTAGCAGTTTGCTGACACTCACCATCGTCTGTGGTTTCAGCTTTAATTCAGGGTAGTTATGTTACTTCCTTATCATCAGATGTCAATGCAAACATTATGTCTTACTCTTTGTCAGAATAACAGACCTGTTTACTGTCTTCCAACTCCTTCATTGCATACAAAAAGTCTGAATTACCATGTTTCTGAATATGGTCCAGATTCTACATCCTGCAATTCCCCCTGGAAGATTCTTTCTCTCATACATGTCCAGAAGCTCCACCTGAAGTCTTCTATCATGATTGTGTTCTCAGCAGCAACCAATGCCTCCAGCTGCAGCCTCTTCCCATGCTTGGCAGCAATCAACATCTCCATCTGAAGCCTGCTCTCTATTTCTCTTGTCATGCTCAGCAGCAAGCAGCCCCTCTGACTGCAGACTCTCGACAAGCAACTCCTCTGCCTGAAGACTCTTTTCCTTTCTCTCACTTAACTGGTAGTGCAATTCTTTCATCAAATCTTGTAAAGATCTTATGATTTCACCTTCAGATTTCTGAGTAACCAATCACTCCTTTTGTGCTGCTGTAAGGGCAACACCCAAAATGGCATATACAACTGATTTACCTTTTCCTGGTTGTAACTGTCTTTTGCTTTATGAACTACTTAAGTTACCTGCTATTGTCTGCTCATTATTTCGATTTTCTTGTACTCACTCCAACCTGAGGAAAGAGGAGCAACTGAAAAATTTTTCAAGGATGACAACAACTTGTTTTATTTACATTGGCCACCCTGAGCAGCCAGTTTCCCTCAGAGGATATCTATGGCAAAATCCCTCAGAGGGATCCTTATTCTTGTCAGTCGGCACTTTGGGTCATGGAACAGCATCCTGTGGCCCTGAGGAGGGAAAACTGATGTTCTTGTTAATAGATCCCTTGGGATGAATTGCAGTAACACTGAAAGACGAGTGTTTTTACATATGTATATATGGCAGGTTTATTTTAGAAAACTTTGGTTGCAATAGAAAGGAGGTGTGTAGCTGTTTTGACTGAGAGGATTCATAATGAAGGGACAGTCACCATTTGACTCACTCTCGGTACGCACAGTCTACAGTAACACAGCATCCTTCTCCTTGCTACCCTCGTCAGACTTCTTCCTATAGAAAACCCCAAAACAGGTCTGGGTCACACCATTAAGCCTACAACAGCTTTGAACCAAACCAATCACTCTACCACATCAAGGGTTCTTGTCTGTGATGCCCATTTTAAAGTTATGATTTGATTAGTGAGAGATGCCTCTGCCCAAGTTCAGATGCAATTGAGACCATATGCTGAAGTCAACAATATGGATTTCATTTAACAATAAATATGTGGTAAAGAGATAGAAAGAAACAGAAGAGAGGGGAAACGGAGAGACAGAGAGAGATCAAGCAGAAGATAGGCACCACGCATGGATCCAGTGGTATCCCATTGGTCCTTCTTCACCCTGAGCTTCTTGATGGTGGGGGTGCCAGGTTGTTCTTCTGAGGGTACCACCTTTATACAGTCCAAATTCCAGGTATCCATGGGGGCATATTCTGAATTTACATGTGAAGAGTGGATGGATGTGCCTTCATTTGTACAATTCCTCCAAGATTTCAGGGGGTTTCAGTGGTCTTTGGTGGTGACAGGTGCCATCTGTCCCATAACCTGGAGTGATCTTTGTTTGACTAATGATAAAGTCTGAGCAGTTGCTTCCTTTC
>NW_008651381.1:8710-10779 GCF_000695815.1 Acanthisitta chloris
AGGAATTCTTGTCCAGAAATGTTAACCAGGATGTGCTAACCAGATCTCACCTCCCCCATCCTGGAGTTAGCAACATGCTACCATGAATTGCTTGCTTATCTCAAATTTTGTCTGTGGTGGCTCCTTCTGTGACCTTAAAAGCATTTGAGACAGGCAACTGGGCTCTTTAAGTCTTTACAATCCTTTACTGTCATTTTTAACAGATTTCATTTAATGCAATGCTTTCAATCCCATTTCAAAGCATTACCCTCTTCTTTCCCACTGAATGCAGAGGTGCTGAGCTGCTGCCACCTCTTATATCTCCCTGCAACTTTGTCCAGCTGAGTTTGTTGCCAAATCCCAATTTCAATCCTATTTTCAAATCAAATTTTCAAGTGTTCTATTAACTTGCCAATCCACACAAAATACTTGTGTTTTCTCTCCAACACAGAGCTGTATCAAAGAAGGCAGCAGCCTTCTGTGGAAGACATTAAATAGAAATAAATATGCCCAGAGTCAGCTGTTGATGACTATGATGCAGAGCTATGCTGAACAGAGCCACGAAAATGGCCACTGCTGGTGCATGTGAAAAAAGATCACTATGAAAATGACCTTTCCTTTAGGAAATTTTAGAATAATGAAATCACTTTAATATATTTATATCAGGTCATTCAGCTAAAAGGAGTTTAAAATTAAGTTTCTGTTGCTGAACAAACAATATTGCAATGAATCTGAATTACTAATGTAAACAGTTTGTTTAGTGGGTAAATGTTAGACCACCGTGTGGTTAGAAACATGGAGAGAAAGTTTTACAGAGTGAAGTGTTCAAGCCTGTCTACCTCAGGGTGAGTTCTTAAATCTGTGTGGAGGCCCTGGACTTGTTTTCTAAGACTTTTAAGCTTGGGCATATATCTAACCAGCTAAGCAGAAACACATTGATATTGGGTTTAGATGTAGTAGTGTTCAGCGCAGTGCAAATCACAGTTGCATTCTCCTTTATTTTCCCCATGAAAACTCACTCTTTAGGTGAGGGCTGGACATTGCCCCAAGGATGAGGAGCAATCCAGGATGCTGCAGGTTCCCCTCCTATGTCCTGGGCAGAGATGGGGTCATGGTATGAGATCCATCACCTTTGTGTGAGAATTGTTGCAGTTCTATTTCCTGTAGCACATGTGGTTCCTTTTCACAGGACTGGTTTGGACTCTTGAGATTCCTGTCTAATGTTATGTGCTTGCTTTTGCCATCATTTTGTCTATTAGGAGGTGAACCAAAATGACAAGGGAAAAATACAGAACCATTTCACACCTGAGATTGAAGGCATTGAATTAGCACCATTTTGATGCCTTTTATATGTCGTAAATGGTTAAGAAAGACTTTATGGAGCACTGGGCATTTGAAGTATAAGTGTTTTAGAGCAACTCAAAATTACTGAAGAGCTACAGATATTGTTAAGTGCTTCAGTTTTTTTGGTGACTCAAGTGGCAATGTAATGAGTTTTGTAGGGCTTTTAGCAAGGTTGTATGCACAACTTATAGTTGTGTAATTTTTATGGCTTTTTTCCCCCCTAGGTTGCTGCTGTAAGTCTTACTCTGGAAAAAACAACATTTCTGTTCAGCAGCAGCATCCTGCATGCAGCCTCAGCCTGGCCTAGGTGAAAGGGAGGGGGATCACTGCAACTCTACCATCATAAAAATATCCTGATGCTGGTGGTGACATTGTCACATTAAAGGTGCATCACCCTGACATTGTGGGGAAAGAGGGTGCATTTCAACCTCATATGTCTATACTAAACAGTTTGCAAAACTGAGATTAAAAAAGACTTTATATTTTTTAAAAAAAATAATTCTGGCACACTTGAAAAAAAAGAACTACTAAAGCGTCACTTTCTTACTAACTGTTCTGGACATGGAATTACTTTCTTATTCAAAGTGGTCTTAGGTATTGTAGAAAAACTGACTCTTCATGTGATGGCATGATTTGGTTACTTTGTGTGTAAATCACAGCTTTCCCTCTATTTTTCTCCTCATTTTGAAAAACAACATGAGAATAGTACAGGTTTCTTAGCAATTTAAATTGTCCATCTTAGTCAG
>NW_008651381.1:11292-11668 GCF_000695815.1 Acanthisitta chloris
AACTGCCCATTGTATTCCAGGGGGGGTCTCACAAGAGCAGAGCACAGGGGGAGAATCACTGCCTTACTTAGCTGGCACACTGGCCACACTCCTTTTGATGCAGCCCAGAATTTGATTGGCTTTCTGGGCAGCAATTGCACACTGCAGGCTCATGGTGACTTTCTCATCCACTGGAAGTCCCAAGTCTTTCTCCTTTTTGCTGGTCTCAATTACTTCCCCACCCAACCTGTAGCTGTGCCGGGGTTTGCCATGGCCCAGATGTAGAATCTTGCACCTCATTTTGTTGAATTTCATGAGGTTTCCATTGGCCCAACCTCTCTAGCTTGTCAGGGTCCCTCTGGATGGCATGCCTTCCCTCCAGCATGTCGACTGCCAG
>NW_008651382.1:0-204 GCF_000695815.1 Acanthisitta chloris
TAACACATTAAAATAATTTCAATTATATTATATATATTATTATAAATTTAAGGGACCAAGTCTCCCAAGTCCTGTGCAGATACTTTGAATGGAAGCTCATTTGATCGATACTTCTCCAGAGAAGATGAAGTTAGGACTAAATCCAAGATTTGGAATGATAGAAAGTGAAGGAACAATGAAAGTTAACTTCAATAAATGCTCCCA
>NW_008651382.1:405-13719 GCF_000695815.1 Acanthisitta chloris
AACAATCACCAAGTCCAACCATTAAACTAGCACCACTGTATTAATCACCAAACCATACCCCCAGGTGCCATATCCACATGCCTTTTGAACACTTCCAGGGATGGTGATTTCACCACTTCCCCAGGCAGCCTAATCCAATGCCTAATCACCCTTTCAGTGACGAAATGTTTCCTAATATCCAACTCAAACATTCCTTGGTGCAACTTGAGGTCATTTCCTCTCATCCTGTCACTTGCTGCTTGGGAGAAAGTCTGAGCCCCACCTAGTTATGATCTCCTTCCTGGTAGTTGCAGAGAACAATCAGATCTTCTCTTGGTTTCCTTTTCTCCGGGCTAAATAATGACAGTTCCCTCAGCTGCTCCTCATGAGAGCGGTGCTGCACACCCTTCATCAGCTCTGCTACCCTTCTTTTTGTTACACTCTGTCTACCTCTACCCTTGCCTCCAACTCCCAAAGGCAGCAGTCAACTTCATATGAACAGAGGACACAGGCAGACAAGCAATGTTGAGAGGACATTGGTGTTTGAGAAAGTTCAGCTTTCATGTTCACCTGACCCTAATCGCATCCATTTCCTACACTACCTTATCCTTTTGCCTTAAGGGTCCGGAAGAAACAGACATGGGAGAGATGCCAGGTTTTAACATATTTGTGAAAGGACCACAGAGCTCATTGCCTAAGTAAAAGCACAGGGAGTGGTACTGTCAGGAAGTACTGCAAAAGCATAGCAAATATACTGAAAAAACAGGGTTATCTTCCATTGCTAGACACATATGAAGACAGCAGTTCATCTGTTAAAACACTACATAGTTTCTGAAAACAACAGGCTTGAAAGTAAACAGATGCTTGAAAATTTGCAGTTAATCCCATGAATGTTTTCTTCATCTGAAAAGACTGAAGGACCAAGCCTACAAAGCCAGGTTGAGGCACATGGGAAACAAATTTCCTAGAAAAAAAGATGGCATGAACTAGATGTCATGAGAAAGATGTCATGCTAACTTTTTTCTAAGAAAAAAACATTTAATGAGAAAAACTCATCAGATCTTCCTGTTTTTCATATGCTCTCAAGGCTTTAAAGTTTACTCTGCCTGGCAATGAAAGAGGTCAACAAGTTTAAACTTAAAAATTAAGCATTTCAGCTACTTTTCTGCTGCTTAATTGGACTAACAATGGTACCATTACACAATACAGACAAGTCAATTTACCCCTGCACAAGAGTTTCATTATTAACTGTAGGATGAGGTTGCCCAAGGCTGCAACCAACTGTACACAGTCAACAGGGACCATTTTATTCTTTAGTTCTATGACACAAAGACACTGATATAAAGTCCTAACAGTGTTTTGGTAGAAACAGAGCATGTGCAGAGGCTGTAATCAGTTACAGGGTTTATCAATTTATGCGACAAAATTATGTGACTGTATTCATAAATTGGCATATAGCCAGGTGACATATAAGTATACTATAAAGAGATCCTTACTATAGGCTGCATAATTAAATAATGTAAGATCACAGATCAAGTTAGACAATTAAGTACACCCTCCAGTAGAACTGGCAGAGGTGAGTGCACACTCCTGGAGTCAAACCATGTGGTAAACGATTCCTAAGCAAAATGTCAAACTTCTCACAACTTACAGAACACATATTATTCTGCCGTTCATTTCTACACTGGTAAGAAAACAAAAATGTCCTCTCAGGATCTTAAAAATTCTGGACTACAGCTTCATTTTTTCCTATTTTTTGTAAATGGACTTAATCAGAGGTAATAGCTATGATAGACCAAAAACAAATAGTCTAATGCCAGAATTGCTGTATATTGTAAGACAAGAATTTCTGGCTCTCATGGCAGAGCAATTAAATTCCTGTCATCTTTCTGTAGCAATGTGACCGCTGGAAGCAAGCTATAAATTTCAGACTCATTTTTCTGAGTAGTTCCACACACTCAAGATTATACAGTCGTTCTTACTATAGCTCCTACAGGTATGAGAACCTTTCTAAATATTCTGAAAACTACTATTGGGAAAGTTTCTGCTTTCTTAGCAACAGTAGTGTTTGTAAGATTTCAATTCTCAGAATGAAACTTATTTATGTACCTTGCCAAAGGCAGAACCAGGGCTGAGCTATCTTAGGCTATCCAAGCCTCCAATTAATTCCTCTACACAAGAATGAAAAAACCCTTTTCTCTCAATCTCAGCCATAAACATTTTTGCATTCATCCAAGGCCTGTTCTACTTTCTTTTTGCAATTGCTACAGACTTACAAATAAGCTTGATGAGAAAATTAAACTCAGTTCAAGGGTATATATGCAAGCTTGTTTGTGTTCTGAGAAGGAAAAAGGTGATGTCCTCATCAGAAAAAAAAGTGCTTGAGAGGGAGATGATGAAGGTGAAAAACTATTTACCGTTGCTTGGTCTTTGGACCTCATCATATTTCTTTCAGCATCATTACTTTAAAGTCTCCTCTTTTTTTTCAAGGCCCTACAGATATAAATTACTCCTGTGTTTTGAAAATTTAAAAAAATGGCACCTAAATGCATCATCCCAAAAGCTGAGAATGCAAATGAAAGGAGTACATGCTCAATTCTGCCACCTCCTACCTCTCAGAAGTGGGATCATATCACTAGCATCCACCAGCTCTAGCTGTTATGCCACTCCACAACTATAAATTCTTTTCGGAGGGAAACAAAAGTCTAAACTGAGGTGGCAGGGGAAGCGTTACCATATTTCCTTAAATACTGATCCAAGTGCAGGTCCTGCCTGCATGCCAGACAGGCTGCACAGAATCTACAGCCTGAATTGAGTGATTGATCTAGTTCTGCTAAAAGCAAAGATTTGTTTCTCATTTACTCTGCTTTGCCATTAAAGATGAGAAAAGTAATCACAATGGCAAACTTAGACAGCAGGATGGTATACTTATTGAAGTAAACAGAGCAAAAAGGTTGCTTTTTTTTTTTTGTTCAGATTTTGTTCACAGTCCAGAAATGTATAGAAAGTCTGTAAAAACTAGGGGGGAAAAGAAAGAACATGACATCCTATACTTTCAGGAAGTAAAATATAATCATTTCAGATTTTCAGTCTTCCATTTACTCCGGAGAATGATAAAGATCTATTACCATCTCAGTTTCAAATGCAATCAAATCCCATTTCAATTTTCATAGAATCATAGAATATCCTGAGCTGGAAGTGACCCACTCGGATCATCAAAGTCCAACTCCTGGTCCTGCACAGGACATCGCCAAGAATCATAGCATGTGTCTGAGACAATAACCCAAACACTTCTTACACTCTGTCTGTCAGGCTTGATGCCATCACAGGCTCCCTGGGGAGCCTGTTCCAGTGCCCAACCATTCCCTGGGAGGAGAACTTTTTCCTAATACCTAACCTAAACCTTCCCCTGACACAGCTTCAAGCTATTCCCTTGGGTCCTGTCACTGGTCACCAGAGGAGAGATCAGTGCCTGCCCCTCACTTTCTTCTTGTGAGGAAGCTGCAGACTGCAATGAGGTCCCCCTCATTCTCCTCCAGGCTGAACAGATAAAATGACCTCAGCTGCTCCTTGTATAGCTTCACCTCAAGGCCCTTCACCATCTTCATTACCCTCCTTTGGATGGTCTTTTAATAGCTTTAAATCCTTCTTAAATTGTGGCACCCAAAACTGCACACAAGACTTGAGGTGCAGCTGCACCAGAGCAGAGTAAAGCAGAACAATCCCCTCCCTCAACCAGCTTGCCATGCTGTGCCAAACCTCACAGGGTTGGTGATTGCCCAGCCCTCCAATAGCTCTAGGTGTCTGCAAGGCCTCTCTGCCTTCAACTGACTCAAGTGCACCTCCCAACTGTGTATCACCTGCAAATTACTTAGTATCTCTTCAACTCCTGCATTCAACTCATTTATGAAACTACTGAAAAGCACAGGCCTAACATGGAGTCTTGCGGAACCCACTAGTGAACAGTTGCCAGATGCAACCCATTCACTATAACCCTTTGTGCCCAACCCATTAGCCAGTCCATCGCAGCTGTATGCTGGACATTTCATCCGGAAGGATACTGTGAAAGAATGTATCAAAAGCTTTGCTGAAGTCCAGAGAGATCACATCAACTGGCTTCCCTTGATCAACTAAGTGGGTTACCCTGTCATAAGAGGAAATTAGATTTGACAAGCAGGACTTTCCCCTCAAGAAGCCATGCTGGCTGTGACCAATGACTGCATTGTCTTTCAGGTGTTTTTCAATAACTCCCAGAATAATCTTCTCCATAACCTTACCAAGCACTGAAGTGAGACTGACAGGCCTGTAGTTACTAGGGTCATCTTTCCTGCCTTTCTTGAAAACTGGGACAACATTAGCCAGCTTCCAGTCAACTGGGACCTCTCCAGATTCCCACAACAATTCAAAAATCATAAAAAAAGGCCTCATGATGACATCAGCCAGCTCTTTGAGTACTCTCAGACTAATCCCATCAGGCCCCATAAATTTACAGGCATCCAGCTGGAGCAGCGGACGCCACATAAGTTCACAGTTGACTGGGAGTTTATCATTCTCACACCCATGATCCTTCAGCTCAGGGCACTGGGACCCCCAGAACCCATCACTGGTGCCGAAGCAAATAAAACATTAAACATCTCTGCCTTGTCTATGCCCCCTTTCGTGAGATGACCAGCCTCATACTGTAATGGACTGATGTTTTTTCTGCACTGCCTTTTGTTGATAATGAATTTTCAAAAACTCATTTTACTGTCCCCCATGGTACTGCCCAAGTGCACCTCCAATTGAGTTTTGGCCACACAAATTTTCTCCCTACAGTGGTGAGCAGCATGTCTGTATTCCTCCCACATGACCTCACCTTGCTTCCACTGAGCATACATGTTTCTTTTTTGCCTTAACTCCAAAAGAAGATCCCTGCTCCTTTCTCAGCTGGCCTTCTGCCTCATTTGCTTGACTTCCTACATTTAGTAACTGCCTGTTTCTTTGCCCTTAGGAGGTGGCACTTAAAAAGTGACCAGCACTGATGGACCTCGGATAGACAAACTCTTGCAGAAAAAAAAGTTAAATATTACCAGTGTTCTATTCCCCCTTTAAAGCATATAGAAGTTAGGGGAAATCAATTAAAAGGAAATACATTCTGCCTCATTTGCTTGACTTCCTACATTTAGTAACTGCCTGTTTCTTTGCCCTTAGGAGGTGGCACTTAAAAAGTGACCAGCACTGATGGACCTCGGATAGACAAACTCTTGCAGAAAAAAAAGTTAAATATTACCAGTGTTCTATTCCCCCTTTAAAGCATATAGAAGTTAGGGGAAATCAATTAAAAGGAAATACAAGTATAGTATAGTATATACTATATACTATAGTATTAGTATAGTAGCATTTTAATAGTATCTCTCATTTGTCAAAAGTATTACATTAGCAGGTTTAACAAACCAGCACAATTATCAGTTACTTTTTTATTACGTTAGTGGACAAAATCCGGTAAAAAATCTTCAAATACATCTACAAAGAATGAACAAAGTAAACAAAATATTGAATTTTCACAAGGAATCTATACCTAGCATTCACATTGAAAAAAAAGAGCTCCGCCAAGAAGTCCTTAATGGTTAAGAATAAAATCATATATTAAATAAAGAGAAGGCAAACCAAGAGAAGAGCAAAGCCTTCCATAGGACTAATTGCAATTAGACAACTGAATCTAATGAAATCTGAAACCAAATGATATTATTTAAAAAACACCCTTATACACAGCTGATATCTTACACATCACCTAAATGTCACCTAAAATCATCAAAATGTCATAATGGACGCAAAAGGATCTTGCAGTTAAAAAAAAAATGTTTCCTATTACACCAGTTTCCTTTGTGTGGCTGCTTCATAGACATTTCACTTCCCTCCATTTCACTTCCCTCAGATTTAGAAATGCAATTAAACATTTCAAACTATGAATCAGTGCAAGAAACTGTTGTTAATTGGATTTTTAATTGAAAGCTCCTTTTTTCTCTTCCTCATACAAAACAGCAGCAGCAATCAAGCTGCAGAGCACCCTAGATCACAGCACAACTTGGGCTGGAAGGTAGGGTCTGGCAGCCCACCACCCTGCTCTCAGTGCGGCTAACACAAGCAGAATACAAGGTCTGAGTATAAACGAACAGCAAATCTGTAACAGAAGCCAGGAGAAAACAATTTACCAAAATCATGGGATCTGATTATAATTATTACTAGTCACAAGCAGCATATTTCCTGGGCAATGCAAATGTCACTAGCAAGTCTGAGTCACCTGAAAGAACCAAAGAACACCTTACTTTTGAACTTTGACAGATTAATACCTCTGGGACTCTGCATTTCATCTGAAGCTGACAAAATGTATTCTATAAATATTTACACAGGATATACCAGATTTCTTTATATTTCACAAGGCACAAATAACATTCATATAGCCACTGGTTTTCTGATTACCTCTCCTGGAGAGAAACTTTAAACACTAATTTTAAATGTCAGCTCCTGAATAAGAACTGTTTAAATGTTCTTTAAGTGGTGTGAGTTGTAGCAAACATTCATGTATCAGTATAATTCCTTTTAGTTAGGAAAAGTGAAAAAAATGGGCAATTTCATCTAGCTTGCTCAGTACTAATATAATATATTAATATATTAATAGTGTTAATACATTTACTAATGGGCGCTAGTTTGGTAGATGAGAAAGAGAAACTTTAATTGTTATATAGAGATTAGAAGTGCGAACACTTTATACGTCCCTCAACGATTGACTTCAGAACTGATTCGGAGTATGCTCAAAGAACCGATGTGACAAAGAGCACTACTGCCCCCTAATGACTCGGCCCACAAAAGCTCCTCTGTAGCAGCCTTCTGTGTATTTCCCCCCAAAAATTCAAGTCATTATACCCATGAATCATGAAAAAAAGTGAAAAATCAAAACAAGCATTAATAACATATATGGTAAACTCATGACACATTTCTGTGCAAAAGGCACACACAAGTTTGAGTAGGAAAATAACACGTATCTAGTAGCTCAGACTTTCAGAAAACAATACTTAGCACAGTAAGAGACCGTGAAGATGCAAAATACAGCAGAAACACAACATTCCTACACTTCTGTTAGTATATATGCAGATATAAGTCAATCTCATACACTAGGATGTAATAATTCAGGAAAAAAAAAGACTGTAGGTCTCTTCAAGCAAACCCAGATTTTTAGATTTTAGTATCTGTTCTTGTTGCACTGTTCTCTCTAAATGTAAGTTACAAGTTTATTCTAGGATTGCAATTATTGCAAAGTAGTTCTGGTCTTGGTATCTAAAAATACCCACAAAAAGAAACAGAGAAGAAACAATCAAAAAATCCACTCTCTGAATTCTATTTGTACAGCAAACAGAAGAACTTTCTGCATCATATGAAAGAGACATTTCTTCCCCTTTAGTTTTTTTAATTGTTTTGCCACAGGAACTGAATCCATACGCAGTACTGCCCAATGCATCTTGGGTATAAAATTTTGTCTGCTTCCTGTATTTGCATTTCAGATTGTAGTGCAATGCAACAAAAAAAATACAACTGCTGCAAGTATTGGTGGGAAGCACAAACATAAGCTGTGTATTCTCTTCTATTCCACCATAAATCAGAAATTCCACTCACATTAGTAAAATTACTGTGATTTAAATGCAGTGCTAAAGCAGAACTGAATTCTGCTTTCTCCCCTCAAATTTCTTAAACTGAATTTTTCATAGACAAACATTCTGACAGACACCACAGCAGTAAAGACCCTAATTTCCCTTAGCACGATAAGGTTAAAAGCAAATTGTGTGCCTAATTTGAAAAATGCTAGCTAACCAAAGATACAGATTTTATGGTTAAAATATTACATTCATTAGTGAGTTTAGGCATTGAAACATCACCAGTCACAAAAATCCTTGAACTTAAGACTACCTCTCTCCCTGTGGCCCCACATACCATGTCATCATTCATATAGTACAGCATCATTAGTACAGCAAAGTTGCAAGTGATGAATAACAACTTACATAACTACACACATGGCAGAAGGTTGCAAGCTACTAGGCATTAAAAACATAGGAAGCACCAATCACATGCTATGTGACAAAAATAAAGTATCTACAAAGATATTTTAGAATCCTAAAATAACCACATTCTGTGATATTTCTCCTGTTACAGCCCGAAGAGCTGGTAACAGCTCTCAATCCACCCAACACACATCATTATATCAGTACTTCACAATTCCAAGTGTTTACCATAATGTTTATGAAATGCAAAAATGAAAACACTGACGAGATTAACAATGATCAAGAGTTCTACTAGACACCTCAAAACACAAGGCCATCACCAAAACTCATTTCAACTCTGCCTGACATGTATTTCTTACCTTTGAATCTTCATTGCTCACTCCCAGCTCTAACACAGCTTGAGGAGACTTCAGCTTCGCTTGCATAGACTCTGCCATTTGAAGATTAAGCTGCCATCCAATTGTTTCAAGCTATGAAACACAGATTTAGATTACAATCAGACGTTACAGAAGCACTGAGGTCAACTTCCAATACTGTCGGTGGTCTGTGCCTGTGAACGCAGTGTAAGGCTATACAAATGTTATGCATTTGTATACAATGCATATTCTGCAAATTCTCCTGGACTCCAAGATAGATTTGCACCCCTCTCGCCAAATTTACCACTCAAAATGCCCATAACCACTCAATATAAAGCAAATTCCTATGTCTCAGATTTGCTGGAACCAATCCATAGAATAAAACTACAAAATAAAGTAGTTTCCTCCTCTTGTGGAAGTTTACCAACAAAGTTGTAAATTCAGTTTCATTAAATACTTCTTTTTCTTTTAGGAAAAGAGAAAAAATTATCAACAAATGCTAAACCAGCTAAAAATGGTAATTTCTTAATCACCAGATCTGTTCATGTGTATTGTACCATATACATATGTTAATGACAAAAATAATTCTGTTCTGCTTTTTTAATCATTACTGCTGAAATGCCAAAACCCAGTTAAGCATGTGAGCAACAGAATTTTTGATACAAAGCTATTAAAAAAAACCACTTCAAATGGGTTTTTAATCATTAATCTGAAATTATATTCAAACATTACCAATGTACACCTCACGTATAAATGAAGTAAGCAAGAACAGAACTACAAGACTTTCATGAAATAATCTACCTGACCCTCTTCAATAACACAGAGTGGAAATATAAAGTCCTACCATCTCATAAATTAATTTGCATTAAAATTCTTTTTAATCCAGTGTCTCCTCTCTGCTAGTAAACCTTGTGGCTGACCTGGTAAAAGCAAAAGCATGCCACCTCTCAGGTAATGTCTTACCAGTCCAACTCTTCAGCTAAAATCATTAACAGACCCTGTTCTGTCTACAGCAGTACATGCCCTGCACCCTTTAGTGACAGTAATCTCTAGATGAAAAACAGGAAAGGGTTGCAGAAGCATCTTCTGTGGGCACAGCTCAGAGACAGAGCTTCCAAAATTTATTGCAGCTATACCATTTTTATTTACACATTAATGTATGTTATACTGCATTTCTTTGTACAATGGATCAATAGCATAGCTATGTAACAAACATGGCATGCAAATGACTAAGCATACCAAAAGGAAAATTACATATCATGGCATATTAACCACCAATGCCAGTCCAAGACAGTCAGGGAGTTCAGCCAAGGCCAGAGTTAAGTGAAGACACAGACAGTCTCAGGCTGACTTTGTGTACAGGTACAGAAACAAGACAGTAGGAAGAACTTAAGCAGGTCAGCCCACAGTCTGTCAGCTGCTCTGCAATCAATGTCTCTATTCAGGCTTCAATCTGTGATAAAAGCAAGGAAGTTTACACATTCATCAAATTGATTAAACCATGCAGACAACGCAAAGGGACTCAGTGAAGATGCTCCAAGTCTGGTCTAGTTCATTCTGTGGTAGGCGTAGCTTTAGTAACAGTATTGCCCACAGCCTATGAATTAAAGACACTTTAAAAGAAAAGTTTCATAAATTATAAAAGCAGATGAATTTTTAATCATAATTCTGGTTTGATTTCCTGTAACTTAATTACAACTTGGCTGATGAAAATAGTAGTGCATTGCCCGTCCCACCCAGAAGTACAGAACAATTCAAAGCAGATTCTGTGTACATGCTCAAGTCAATCACACTAATGGACAACTCTGCTTAGGACCTGTGCTGGACAGTATCTTCCAGAAAATTATACCAGAAAGGTACAGCTAGAAAGCATTTTTCTCTCCACAAATTTTAATAAAATTAAGTAAAGAATGCTCCTGGCTCTCTCAGGAGCATAAAAATAGTACCTTACCCTAGGTTTTTTATCAAGCAAAAAAGTTTGTTCCGTTGAGGAAACTGATAATGGTCAACAGAAAAGGACTCAAATCCAGAATTATAGGTTAGCAGTGGGAGCAAGCCAAAGCAGGCAATGGGGAACAGTACCAGCTAATGATAAAACACTTAACCACTGTGGTCAAACACAGACAGTGAGCAGGGTCTGGAATGAGTCAGCTCTTCATGCTGCAGGCACTAAGGTTCAAGCACTGTGCTCATCAATTTAGAAAGGACTTTCTATCAGTTACTTAAACAGTTTCTTACAGTAGTGTGGAAACCAAGCCTTAGACAGGCTAGTAGCTTATCCAGGATTACAAAACAATGCCACTATAGACACAAACAATATCCCAGGAAGTCTGACTTTTTTCTGAACCGGTTAAATAGCGTAGTTTACATAGCATGAAAAACAAACCACCAAAAATAAAGAAATTCAGATTTGTATCTTCTGTTTCACTTTTAATATCCATCTATCTTAGAATATAACAGAGGGCTCAGAACAAATACAATCTATGTGCCAGCACAGCAGCCTAAGTTTATAGCTGAACAGCAGCCGTAACTCTTGTTTTATACTGCTTTACCTTAAAATTACTTTGTTTTCCCCTACAATTCATGTGTCTTTTCTATTTTAAAAACAGTTGTATGGGAGCAAGTTTTGATTAATAAATAGCATGCTGCCTAAGGCTTCAGAATGGTCTATTTTCTTGAAATAAAAATGTGGCATGTATTTGGCTACGGTCATGTTTACTTACAAGACATTCAACATCCTGAAATGTCAATTAACCTTTTGAGAGTGAAGACATGTTTTTGCATGGCATTTGTGTCAAGAAACAGTATTTGTTAGCCACAAATTAGTTATTTTATGTTGTCGGGTCACGTTTTTCAAATATGAAAGGGCTACAAAATTAATTTCCCTTCTGATATAAAACTTGTTATAGATAACAGAATGATGGCAGAAACTATATGGCGCCAGAATCTGTGATGCAATAACTGAAAAGCATTTACTGAGGAAGGGAGGGAAGTATTTCTCCATAATTAGCATGAAACAAAGCCATGCTTTTAGCTACTGTAAGCCTTTAGCTTCGTTTTACAATTTCTTATCAGCAGTTACAAAATGTGCAACCCACCTTGTCACTGCAACAATAAACTGTTGAAAATGTACTATCTAGTGCTGCAACTTCTCACTAGTATCTCTGGCACTTATTTAACCTCAGGGTTGTATTTATAAAACAAAAACACAAGTGCAAGCTGGAAAACAAGGAGAAGAAAAAAAGACAGATACTAAATAAAACCAACAGTAAGCATGCATGAAATTGCTTCAGATCTGCTTCACAAACTGTATGGCAAATGATTCAGGGCAACAAAGCTAAGAGGAAGCTTTCGACAACCCCTGTAAACCTGCAGTTCCTGTGTCCATTTTGTTTTGCTCGGGCTTCTGAAGAGGATAACATGACACCCAGGACTAACACACATGGAAAAATTTATGCACTTCCCTTTCCAGCACTCACTTAGTAGTAGCTGTAGAACAGATAAGGTGTTTTACCGGCTAAACCATTTCTGTACCCCGACACATTGCTTCTCAGTGGCCGTCCACAACTGCCCCAGGGCAGATCCACACTAGAAAGCAGCTGGTTCCCTTATTACAAGAGGATCTGACCCTTCAGCTGTAGAAGACCAGCACCTTTAGAGATATACAAATACATCATCACTGGTCTATGATGAAGCCTCTGATAGCCTCAGTCATTTTCCTCTAGTGTAAAAAATGGTATCTTCCAACTCATGCCCACTGTCCTCTCCACCAGACTATTTTCCATATTAAATAGCAGAGCATAGTACTTTGCATAATAAGACAAGATCAGCAGCAGCCTAACCTAATTATGGTAAAACATTCGGGTCAAAGTCACTCTCTGCAAAAAGCCCATGTGCACTAAATGTCAAGACAGCTTTCACAGCTTATCTGATACAAACTTCAAGTACGATCTCCAACCATATCAAGAACTTCACACAGCCAAAATTAGCATCCACAGAATACACCATTTCCCTCACTTACAGCCCATTATGATTTTACATACTCTGTTGTCGCTTTCTGCCATATTTTCACCACAGTTCGTTACTTTCATTTTTCACTGCCCATAAACATTATTACAAATTAAATCAAAACCGATAAGAAATTAAAGAAATCTAAAAAAAGTGACAAGTTCCTACAACAGTTGCCAAAAAAACCCAAATATTTATCTCAACTGCATAAATATATTTATTTTAGACTACTTAATGAGAAATCAAATAAATGTTCTTTGACAAAGAAATTCAGGCAAAGGACATCAAAGACAAAACAATCATCTTAACTATACAAGAACCAGGCTGTCAGAATCAAAGCCAAAGGACTATGACTTTGGAAGGAAAGCAGACTGAATGTCCAGAACACATACACTGTAGAGCTCCAACCTGAAGAATCAAGAACAGAGCCAAAGTGACTGAGAAACTCACATGGAGAAAAAGATTGGCAAGGACCTAATTTGAGGAACAAAAGTAAGTGGAAATAATACGAAATAGGGAAAACTAAAAGTGGAAACAAAATTTCAGAAAATATATGAGCATCTAAAATGTCCTCCCTACTACTTCCAACTTAAGCCATCCAAATCTCCCAGAACAGAGTCCAGTATTT
Organism: Acanthisitta chloris; assembly: GCF_000695815.1. Taxonomy (NCBI): domain Eukaryota; kingdom Metazoa; phylum Chordata; class Aves; order Passeriformes; family Acanthisittidae; genus Acanthisitta; species Acanthisitta chloris. Next base: position 13,410 of record NW_008651382.1, read on the forward strand.
TTAAAGGAGAACAGAAAAAAGTGGTTTAAATGCTCAACTGGTACCAGAGCAGGGTAAGGGGATGTATTTTAGTTTTGGTCTTGATTGATATACTGAGATCACACCTCCTGTCTCCACATCCATGAAGACTGGAAGTTTGTTTTAATTTTAAGCAGATAACTGGAATTTTCAATTACCCACTTCTGGAAGGTGAAGCTTTCTGAAGGTCATCTGATGTCATAATAGATCATTTACAGAAACTGCAGAAGACCGGTATTACGGCTTTCAGGACTCACTGATGTAGCACAGCTTACTTCTTACCACAATGCAA
>NW_008651383.1:0-289 GCF_000695815.1 Acanthisitta chloris
AAGCAATAGTCGAGGACAAACTTGCGCAGGAAGTCAGGATTCAGTGAGTTGTCAATCACCTCTGTGCGGCCAAACTGGGGACAGGGGCACAGGGACATGGGGACACAGGGACAAGGACATGGGGATGGGGACAGAGGGACATGGAGACGTGGATGTGGGGACACAGGGACATGGGGACAGAGGGACATGGGGACAAGGGAACATGGGGACAGAGGGACATGTGGACATGTGGATGTGGAGACACAGGGACATGGGGTCACAGGGACACAGAGACATGAGGATGGGGACC
>NW_008651384.1:0-5064 GCF_000695815.1 Acanthisitta chloris
GGGTCCCAGCACAGGAAGGACATGGAGATGTTGGAGTCCAAAGGAGGCACCAAGGTGCTTAGAGGGACAGAGCAGCTCTGCTGCAAGGAAAGGTTGAGAGAATTGGGATTGTTCAGCCTGGAGAAGCTTTGTGATTACCTAATTGTAGCCTTCCAGTACCTGATGGGATCCTTCAGGAAAGATGGAGAGGGACTATTTCAAGGGCTCGGAGTGCCAGGACAAGGGGAAATGGCATCCCACTGACACACAGTACCAGGAAGAATTTCTTCCCTGTGAGGGTGCTGAGGCACTGGCATGGGTTGCCCAGGGAAGCTGTGGCTGCTCCATCCCTGGGAGTGTTCCAGGCCAGGTTGGATGGGACTTGGAGCAATCTGGGCTAGTGGAAGGTGTCCCTGCCCATGGCAGGGGGGGGAATGCCATCATCTTTGAAGTCCCTTGCAACCCAGTAACCAATTCCATGATTCTATAAATGGAGAAAAATAGCACAGATTTCTCATCCTCTAGGTAGCAAAACTGTTCTTCTCATAAAATAACTGATAAACACACATTTGCAGTATAAGGAAAATAGGCTCATATAATAAATGTCACAGCATTAATGACATATGTCAGCTTCAAAAGTAAATCCTAGCTAGTAGAATTGTTTCTCAACAACATTACACTCAAAACTAAAGTCTCAGGAAATGCAAGTTCAGACTTTCTCCCCAAAACCTTTTGTGTAAATCATGGTTACATCACTTCATTTCTCTCTGCATCAGATGCCTCCCTGAAATTGCATAATACTTTCTTTGCATGCTTTCTAAACCTGTTAATTTTACCTGTTTTTTGAATTCTCAAATCCCTGTGCTGGGTACTGACTCTATGTATGTGCATCTTGGAATCTATCCCAGCAGGGTCTCTAGCTATGGCTCAGCAGCAAATAATAGAGTCCTTTCTTCTGAGCTTATTTCTTTGTCCATTGCTTTGATTCCAGGCTTTATTTATTTGACAGGAATGGCTTCATCTGCCTTACAGGATAACTTTCAACCTTGCAAAAGTTAGAACTTCTAGTGCGTTAAGTAAATAATGAATAGTTACAGCATTCCATACACTTTCTGCAGTCATAGATATCAATACAAAATAATTTCAACATTTTAAAAAAAATTCTACCCAGTTAAAAATAAAACATATGTATCAAATATGCTTTATTGCACACTGAGTTGCAGGAGGCCAACATTATTGTTTTTCTTCTGAATTTGTACAGGTACTAAATCACCTTTTAATATAAAATGCAATTTTATAATGAGATGAAGGACAGGAGAGCAAACAGAGGACAGAAGTTCTGGTGCACTTGCATATTTAACCTTGAGAGATTGACCAAGCCATGGAAAAACCTGCTAGGTCACAGTCATGATTCACTCAGACTGGACTTTTTCCAGAGGCATAAAACCCTCCAAGAAGGGGATGGATCCCTGCCAGCCATCCTGTGTGCTGCGGGAGACGTGATGAGCAGTGTGACTGAAGACACCACCTGAACACGACCTCAAATCTTAGAAATATTTGTAGCTTAGCAAAGATAAAAATGTGGATAAAAAGAAGCTTCTCAGCTCAGTATGACACACTTTGCTTTCTAACCCCAGCACAGAGCAGAAATCCAATGCTATTGGATCCAGTCTGGACGCTAGTGGAGGGCCATTGCCTTATTCTCTTTCTAAGGAACAGTGCAGCAGATGTCAGTGCTGCATCAGGCACATCCCACCCCTTCTGTGGCCATTATATCATTCTACTATTCACAGCCATGGAGCTAGCTGCATCCTGCATCTTAAAAACAACCCTCATATCTGCATCCCTGACAAACTGCCTCCTCCAAGGAGGGTAGATAAATGTGTCAGGGTGCAGAGGGGCAGAATAAAGCACTGAGGGAAACAATGTGGCTTCACAGAGAAAATATCCTAGTGCAAACCCAGCAGTAAAGGGATCTAGTCTTGCTTCAGTTATTGTCAGAAGTGTCTAGTCTGGACATCCAATATGTATAATCAACAGCAGCTTCATTTGAGAATGAGTTTGGTCTTGATTCCAGGCCACTCACCAAATCCACACTTTCACAACACTGTTGAATACGTGAATATCTCCTTCCTTCGAGCATGACATGCCCTACAGTACTTTTAAATTAATATCTCCTTCCTTCCAGCATGACATGCCCTACAGTACTTTTAAATAGGGAAATACACTTTTAAGTGGCTGAGATTTTAAAATTGGTTAAGAGCTCAAGTGATAAATTAAGAGTAATATAATGTTGTACTTCCCATAAGAAGTCTCATATTTAGTGACAAATCCTTTCAGTGCAGCTCTCATAGAGTTAAACTCCTGGATGCAACCCTTTACAGTGTGAAAACATCACCCTCCCTCCTAACCTGATCTGCCTATCAAAGCAGATTTGTTCAATGAAACTATCACAAACTGAGAGGGAAAAAAAAACAGGTTTTCAGTTGTATTCTGAGAGCAAATTGTCTTTGCTGCAGATTAATGAAAGTTGAGACAAAAGCTCTTTGTGGCACCATAATCAGAAAATGAAGCAAAGGAGAAAAAAATAAAAGACTGAAAAAAACCCATGGATTTATTTTTTTTAGATTTCATCACTTAACAGTATTGAAAGACATTGACCATTCTATAGCTGGTATTAAAGGGACACTTTTGGGTTACTATTGAGCCCAAGCAACAGAGGATTTGGGGAGGGAGGCAGAGGTGGGTGGGAGGGTCAATAGCAACCTCTGCCAAGTGCATCCTTGCTTTGTTTTCTGTATTACACTGGAATCCAAACAAGCAGTTCTTTTTTGGATAGAGAGGCAGAAAAAGGAGAAGTAGGGTTAACATACCCATTCAGAAAGACTAATTTTTTCCTAAAAGTCAGCTCCACTGAATAGGCAAAGATGCAGCAGGCTCTTGGTGCTAATGACCCTTCACTTCCCATAGGAGCTGAGTCTGCTAGTGAGATGTCTCCTCATTTTGATTCTGGATGTGTCCCGAGTCTTACAAAACATATTGGGAATTTTAAATCTGTTACCACAAATCTCCCATTGGCTTCAGCAGCCTCACCCATCAACTGTTAACGTTTACTTAATCTCTGTTTACCTCTCACCTTTGCTGTATCTTTACACATGATGTGCCATGAAATATTTAGACTTAATCATAGAATCCCAGAATGTTTTGGGTTGGAAGGGACCTTAGAGATCACCTCGTCCCATCCCCCTGCCATGGGCAGGAACACCTTCCACTAGCCCAGGTTGCTCCAAGCCCCATCCAACCTGGCCTGGAACACTTCCAGGGATGGAGCAGCCACAGCTTCTCTGGGCAACCTGTGCCAGTGCCTCAGCACCCTCACAGGGAAGAACTTCTTCCATAGATCTAACCTAAACTTCCCCTCTTTCAGTTTGATGGTGATCTCAAGGGTCTTTTCCAACCATAACAATTCTGTGATTAAACCTCTGTTCATGTCTTTGTCTCAAATGTGTGTCTAATACAACATCACAGTCTCAAAGGAAGATTTATACATTGATAGTGAAATAATTTATTGTATTTGGGATGAGTCAGGGTCTGCTCATGATTAGGAAACAATAAATGCAACAGATTGCTTGCAATGAATTGTATCTTCATCTCCTCAGAGAACGTAACTTACAACAGAATTCTTTTACAGAAAGTCCTAAATTTCAGAGCCTCCAAACTGCTAGAGACAAAAGTACTTAGTTTACTAATCATCTATGAAACAGATTTGGTAGTAACTTGACCTGGAAAATAAAATTATCTAATGTTATTGAAATGCTGTAATCAGAACAGAATCTTAATTTTGTTTGGTTTTCTATGCATTATAACATGTTTCTGCCTTTATAATTATTTGAAAAAGAAAGTAAGGAATGAAAAAAATGTACAGTAGGTTCTAAATAACTTTATCTGAGCCTCTTCCCTGCAGTCACTGAGTTATCCAATCTTCTCAGGCTGAACCAGTGTGCATTAGGAACGTGCCCAAATTCAAGCACATAAATAAATACCAACATCAAACTGGGAAAGTATCCACACAGGCATAAAGTGAGGCTTGTCCAAAACTGTTTGCAGCATAAGGGGCCACGGAAAGTAATCATCCTCTGTGCACAGGCTCAGAGGCTCTGCAGTCTTAATGAATTTCAGGCTCAGACCAGTTTACATTTGCTGGCACTTGGCACCTCAGTAGCAGCTGGTGGGGGCTTATTTATTTATTTATTTTTAGCATTTGCTCTGCATCATGAGCCTCAGTAAATTTGCAAGGGTTTTGTAAGGAAGCTCAAAGGGTTTGCTCATCAGACCTTGAATTATCAGTAAGTGCTCAAATGAGTTGTCAACTTTGAGAAGGGTAGAAAATCCAACAGCATTTGATATAAATCTCTTATGCTTAGGGCTTTGGGAAACACTCCGAAAACCTTGTGGACAGAATCTTTAATGTTTCCATCTGAATTCTGGGGAAGCAGTGTTAAGTCCAAGCTTTTCCTTCCCCAGTGTGCACCTCAGCAGGAGGAGAGATTTGTCACCCCACAGAGCAGCCATAGATCAGTAGTAGCATAGGCAGTTTGACCTTCATTTATCAAAACAAAACCATCACCTTCAGGCTTTTAAATCTCCTGCAGAAGTCACTTTTGGTAAATTCACTCACTACTTCTTACTGATTTGTCCAACACCTCATCACTACTTCTAGTTATGTAACAGCTGTGTACAGTGTGAGACAGAGACCAAGCAATGCAATTTCATGAATATCCACTCCAAGAATATTAGTGATCATAGTATCATAGTATGTTAAGGGGATGGAATGGACCTTAGGGATCATCCAGCCCCAACCCCTTGCCCTGGGCTGGGACATCTCCCAACAGAACAGGTTGCTCAAGGCTTTAGCCTACCTGGCTTTGAGCACTTCTGTGATAAACAAAGAAAGGACCCAGCTACAGACTCACATCCAGGCATGCAACTCTTAAGTCAAATCAAAAACTAGAAGCCAGGAAGTGCTAGAATTAACATTAACATTAATTTCTTTTATTTGAGAATATATATTCCACTTTCTGCATA
>NW_008651385.1:0-678 GCF_000695815.1 Acanthisitta chloris
TCGAGTCACTGGGGTGCAGTGTGACCCTGCCCCAGTCTCCTGGAGCACACAGATCGAGTGATGGGGGTGCAGGGCACAGCAGACCCCCCAGAGGGGCTGTACCCCTAGCCCCACGCTCAGAGCTGCTGCTCTCCCCTCCCTTCCTCGCAGGCGTCGGAGTTCGTGCGCTTCGCCGCGGTGTTCCCGCTGAAGGACTTGGGGTTCGTGCCGGACCCGGGCGGGTACCTGGCGGCCGTGGGCTGGGTGGAGGTGACCGCGGGGCTGCTGCTGGCACTGGGGCCCCAACTGCTGCAGGAGATCAGCAACTTCATCCTCAGCGTGGTCATGATCGGTGAGACCGGCGGCGCCGCGTGGGCCTCGGGGTGACCCTCACCTGGGGACCCTCATTGCCATCTCTGCTCCTCTCCCAGGTGCCATCTACACGCTGCTGGCGCTGCGGGAGCCGCTGGCCATGTGTGCCCCTGCCACTGTCTGCCTCGGCCTCCTCCTGCTGCTCAACATCCGCGGGTACCCGACCACCCCCCGGCCCAAGTTCCAGTGAGCGGAGGGAAGGATGGACAGCTCGGACAGCAGGATGTGATGCCCTCGTGGTGTGGTGAGGGTTGGCATCACATCCTGTGAGTAACTCGCTGCTGGGGCACAGTGTGTCCACTGCTGCCTCTGCCAGGGACCCTGGTG
>NW_008651385.1:703-2014 GCF_000695815.1 Acanthisitta chloris
GAGGGTGGTGGCTCTGGACCCACTGTGGCACTGCCCTGCTCCGTTGCTAAACTCGCACAAGGAGTTCAGCTCTTCCCACTGCTCAGCCTCGCTGAGCAAGGGGCTGGCTCTGCTCTCCTGGGGGCTTTCGTATTTTGGAATAAAACCTCTTGTTTTTCACGTTTTGCCTCCTCTTTATTTCTGCTTCCCTCACTGCTGAGCTGTGGGGGCTGGGAGGATGTCTTGGGGCTGGAGGTTCCTGTTCCTGGGGACGCAGCCTGGGGACAGGCAGGAGGTGGTGACAGCTGGTGTGGAGGCAGATGGACAGTGGGGAGAGGCCCTGGGGGGTGGGAGAGCCCGGCTGGCCGGAGCCACCGGCAATGTGCCAGGCCAGGGGCGTGAGACAGCACTGCGATCCCTCAAACTCTGTCTGGGCAGGCACATACTTTTGGGGGATCTTGTTCCAGCACTCCCAGTGACTCTCCACCACCCTGGGTGGGAAAGACCCACCTGGTCCCTTAGGGATGAACCCCAAGATCACACCTGATCCTGGTGCACCTCCCAGCAAGGTGCCTGGGATGGCTGTGGGAGAAGATCGGCTGTTGGGATGAGCAGAGAGGGTACAACACCCCTGTACCCCCAGCAGGACCTGAACCCCCTTGGGGTGACACCTTCAGTGTCCCAAAGGAACACCCACAAACTACAGAGCTTGGGGGGTGCTGCTCCCCCTAGATTCAGTTTTGAAGCCAACAAAAGCAGTGAGAGCCCAGAGGAGGTGAATTCCTGCTTTGATCCCTTTGGGGCATCCCCCTTTTCCCCAGCTGCCGGGTGTGGAAACTTGACCCTCCGCTGCTTTCATCCAGGCGTGGGTGGGAGAAAGGCCCTGGGAAACGGTGTTGGACGTGGCTGGGAGCACTCAGGGGGGTCAGCCAGGCCAGGACTGACCACCCCCACTGCCCCCAGCCCCGTCAGCCTGGCTCCAGCAGGGAATCCCCCATTACATACACTCGCAGGTGCTCTCCCACTCCAGCTGCTGCCCACAGAGGGGCTCGGGGTGGCAGGGGGAGGGTGTCAGGCAGCCCCTGCCTCCCCCAGCACTTAAAGCCTCCCCTGGCCTGGCTGGGTCAGACAGTGAGGAGCAACCAGAGGGAACACAGCCCCTCCAGCCTGACCAGTGGGGTAAGTAACCGTCGTGGTGTGGGTGAGATGGTGCACCCCAGTGCTAGCAGTGGGGGAAGGAAAAGGGGGTCACTGAGGGATACAGGGACTCCTTGGGGGTCCAACAGAAGGCCTGAATCCCTCCAAGGCACCGTACCCCCCATGCCTCGGGTG
>NW_008651385.1:2077-2882 GCF_000695815.1 Acanthisitta chloris
TCGGCAAGGTGTGGGCAGGCGGTGATGGGAGGTGAAATAGCTGCAGCCCTGGAACAGCCACTGCGGTAACAACGCTGTGTTCCCTGGCTAGGAGCAGGGGCAAACCTGCCCGTGCAGGGCCGGGGGCCACGAGGGGCTGTGGGCCCCGTGCTCCTGCCTCTGCCCATGCCTGGGGTCTCTCTATGCTGCTGATTCCTTGGGTGGCTCCAGGGGGGTTTGGGGTGCTGGGAGAGGGATGGGGTGGGTGGCCCCACCAGCACGTGCTGTGTGGGATGTGTTAAGCCCTGCAGCTGCTGACTGGAGCCAGCAGCACCCCTGGGTGTCTCCAGCCACAGCTCTGTCCCTCGGCCGCAGAGCAGCTGCTGCTCCTCAGGAGCCCTGACTGGGCGGTTGATGGTGACCTCCAGGCTCTCCATAGTGTGGGGGGACATAGCTGTGGGTTCCTCATCTCTGGTGAGGGCTGAGCCCCCTCTGCAGACAGTGGCATTCCCATGGGGGCTCTGCCTCCACACCCAGGTGCCAGGCAGAGAGGTGTTCCTGTCCAGGTCAATGCCTCTTCCCTGACCCCAAGGGCTGTGCCACCCACCGTCCCCATCCTCGCAGGAGCCCGGGATGAACGTCTCAGCGCCGGTCCCCGGCGAGTGTGTGCCCAGCGACCCGGTGCAGTTCGTGCTGGTGCCCACTGTCTACTGCCTGGTGCTGTGCGTGGGTCTGCCAGGCAACCTGGTGGCCTTGCTGGTCTTCCTGCAGAGCGGCAAGGTGAGGAAGGCCATCCGCATCTACCTCATCAACCTGACGCTGGCCG
>NW_008651386.1:0-9530 GCF_000695815.1 Acanthisitta chloris
CATCCCTTCCCTCCAGTGTGTCAAATTACTGATCTGAGCATTTCAATCTCCTCACATCATGTGAGCTGAGTTTCACCAAACAATGCTGGGTCTCAGTTAGACACAGAAGTCTTCCTTTCAGGAGGAAATGTGAGAGGCAGCAGTGGTGCATACTGGGGGAAATAACTGGAGAATTGATTTGTATCCAGAGCAAAAAACCATAAGGACATTGGTCATCTTACCTTTACAGATATATCTCATGCAGTGAAGTGAAGTTCTTTCTCTGAGCTCTTCTTCTAAATTCAAAACTGAGGCAGTTACAGACCTCTAACTCACCTGTTGAGGATGGAATTGGATTCTCTAAACTGTCAGGTGCTTGTGCTTGCCAAAGGGATGAAAAATGTCATATGTATCTTTGATAATAACATTCTCTATTCCTTTTTCCTTTTTTTTCCCCACAGCTCCATTCAACCCTCCCAATGATCCAGACAGTATGGTCAAGTTTGATGCCTATGGAGATGGGATAGGACGATACAACGTGTTCAATTTCCAGTACACTGGAGACAGATACTCCTATGTGAAGGTTGGGCAGTGGGCAGAAACCTTGTCCCTCGAGGTAGACTCTATCCACTGGTCCAGGAACTCTGTCCCTGTCTCCCAGTGCAGCGACCCCTGTGCTCCTAACGAGATGAAGAACATGCAGCCAGGAGATGTCTGCTGTTGGATTTGTATTCCCTGTGAAACCTATGAGTACCTGGCTGATGAATTCACCTGTGCAGACTGTGGGCCTGGGAAATGGCCTACAGCTGACCTGACTGGCTGTTACGACCTGCCAGAAGACTACATCAAGTGGGAAGATGCTTGGGCAATAGGTCCTGTTACCATTGCATGCCTGGGCTTTATTTGTACTTTCATGGTCATTGCAGTGTTCATCAAGCACAACAACACCCCCCTGGTCAAAGCCTCTGGCCGTGAACTGTGCTACATATTGCTCTTTGGGGTCTTCCTGTCTTACAGCATGACTTTCTTCTTCATAGCCAAGCCCTCTCCAGCTATCTGCACCCTCCGCAGGTTGGGGCTAGGAAGTTCCTTTGCTGTTTGCTACTCTGCCCTCCTGACAAAAACGAACTGCATAGCCAGAATATTTGATGGTGTAAAGAATGGTGCTCAGAGGCCCAAGTTCATCAGCCCCAGCTCTCAGGTCTTCATCTGCCTGAGCCTCATTCTGGTGCAGGTTGTGGTGGTGTCCGTGTGGCTCATCTTGGAGGCCCCAGGCACCAGGAGATACACTCTGCCTGAGAAAAGAGAGACTGTCATACTGAAATGCAACGTCAAGGATTCCAGTATGTTAATGTCCTTAACCTACGACGTCATCCTCGTGGTCTTATGCACTGTATATGCCTTCAAAACCAGGAAATGCCCAGAGAACTTCAACGAAGCCAAGTTCATCGGGTTCACCATGTACACCACGTGCATCATCTGGCTGGCCTTCCTCCCCATATTTTATGTGACATCCAGTGACTACAGAGTAAGTCTTTGCATGTCTCTGTCCATCAGTCACGTGCAGCTTTCACTTCTTTTCTCCTCTGGATCCCCTTACAAACAAGTTCTCTTTCAGTGTTAATGCTCACCTAAGCATATCACCAGATTTGATGATCCAGAGGGAGGTGTCCCTACCCAGGGCAGGGGGTTGGGACTAGATGATCTCTAAGGTCCATTTCAACCCTAAAATGACTCTGTGATTCTATGATTTTGGCTTATGTCTGTGAAAGTCTCACTTCAAAAAGACCATGTACAGTTTGAGGTGGAAAGGATTAGTGCTATCAACCTGATTGCAATAGAGGCAAAGTGTATGGATTAGGTATCAATAGTGGTTCACATCAGTAGCTGAAGTCATAGTCCTACCAGAAAAACCCAGTAGATCATGAGCTGGAATGAGTCATAATGAATTATTTGGCAGAAATGGGCCTTAAAATAAAACCTGACCTAACTAGTCTGAAAAAGAATCTGCTATTGAAACAGGAGATTTTCTTCCAGATAAAAAATAGGAGGATAGAATTTCAAAATTTCCCATGAAACAGGTTGTTAATAAAAAAATATAAAAATAATCCAACAAATGTTATTCTTACCTAAAGCACCTTCTATTCTTTGGGCACTGTGTAAAACACAGACCTTGCTGAGCAGAAAATCTTGGTCAGCAAACTCTAGAACCCTTAAACTGTTGAAATGGTCAGGGTGTTGCAGAGTTTCAGGTTCAATAAGATCATATTTTTGAACAGAAGGAGATTGTCTCAGCGAAAGATTCAGATCTGCTTCACTGGAAATCTCAGAGTTGCTGCGATGTGAGAAGTGGCTGCTGCAGTTGGGCCTTGCAGCAGTTTGCAGGGAATGAGCTGAACTTTGTGCCCAGCAGAAAGGCAGATCAGCTTGGGGGGTTATTATTGCCAGGAGTGTGTGCATGAGCTACCATCTAAAACTGGGGAGTTAATAATGTCACTTCACACACTTTTGGTGTGACCATCCTGGAACAATATATGTAGGACTCTTTTTCTCAGCTTAGGAAAGGCACTGAAAACCTGGAGAAAACAAGGAGAGCTAACAAATGACGCAGTAAGACACACAGAGTGACAGTAAAGGAGCTAAATATATTTAGTCTAGACAAGAGTAAACCCAGGGAGACGTGATCACAGACTATAAATAATTTGAAGGCAACAACAAGAGGGGAAGGGATTATTGAGCCTCAGAAGAAGTTAGAAGAGTGGGTAATGGATTGAAGCTAATGAAGGAAAAGTTTAAGGAAGGCACTGGGGAACAGCTCTGGACACCCAAAGCAATCAAGAAAACAGACATAGGGGGAGGGAAATCTCAGTGCAGACAGTCACATGAGTGAGCAGCACAGACACTAATGGGCAAGAGGAGCATGACTTGGTTGCTCAAGCAAAATTTTGCAGCCTTATCTCCTGAGTGGGTTTTTTCAAAACCACTTGTAGGCATTTAATTTATACACAATGTTCAAAAAAAGCCAACTCAAGTCCTACAAAATAGGTGGGAAATGCTTTTAACACCTTTTTGACAAGGCTACTCTCCTGGGGCTCCTTGATAAAACCCATATTTAATTTTCATTCAGTGTTACATGTTGACTCTGAATCAACTGGTGCCATGCTAATGTAGCCCAATTCTGGGAGCATCACCAATAAACACCCTTAGAAACAGAGTAGTAGTAATACAATATTAATGCTGACTGGTTTGAGAGGTTGTAGCTAAGCAAAAACATCACTCAGGACTCACCTTTCTGGAATAAAAGGGAGAGCTCCTGGAGATTTATCCAGAGATTTGTTGTTCAAATCACCATAGCAGTGAAAGAAAAAAAAATGTGGTTCAACATAGGATGCATCCATAGCAATCCTGAAGCAGAGATGCCCCTCTATAAACCCTCCCAGGTGCCACACAGCATGTTGGCTATGTTGGGATGGCAGATGACTCTGTCTTACACACACATCAAATTACCACTGCTATTTGCAGCCAGATGGGTAAGGAAGATGTTAAGCTGCACTGGTCTTAATGTCAACCCTGGATCAACTAGTGACCAACCTCTGACTTAGAGCCACTGATGTCAATGCTTTGAGTGCAGTGTTTCAGCCAGTTTTCATTCCACCTCACTTATCTAGTCAGTGCTTCATCAGCTTGGACATGAAGATGTCACAGGAGAATGCTAAAAACCTTGCAAAAGACAAAATGCATCAGCTATTCTCTCATCATCCACCAACTCAGTCATTTAGCTGTAGAAGTTTATCAATGTGGTTATACATAATTTCCTGTGTAAATCCATACTGACAATTGGCAGCTATTGCTCACCTGTGCAAGCCTCCTGCAAACTTTATTTGCTTGATGAGAGTCCAAAGGAGGCAACGAAGGTGGTGAAGGACTTTGAGGAGAAGCCACATGAGGAGTGACTGAGGCACTTGGGCTGTTCAGCTGGAGAAGAGGAGACTGAGCACAGAGCTCATGGCTGGATACAACTCCCTCAGGGAAGGAAGTGCAGGGACAGCTCTGACCTCTTCTCTCTGGGCCCAGGGACAGGACCCAGGGAATGGGCTGGAGTTGTGTCAGGGAGGGTTAGGCTGGAGATTAGCAACTGGTTCTTCTTTCCCCAGAGGTGTTTGGGCACTGAACAGCTCCCAGGGCAGTGTCACAGCCCCAAGGCTGACAGAGCTCCAGAGGTGTTTGGCCAATGCTCTCAGCACAGGGTGTGACTGTCAGGGATGTCTGTGCAGGGCAGGAGTTGGACTGATGATCCTCAAGGTCCTTCCAGCTCTGTGATTTCCTGCCCACTGGGATGGACCATTGTTAAGCTTGGATGAAGTGATACTGGGTTGATACTGGAGGTTGCCCAGACCCAGCTGCAGCAGCTTGCACTTAGTCTTGTTAAACCTCATGAGATACTCATGGATCCACTTCTGAAGCTTTTCCAGTTCCCTCTGGATGGCATACAGTCATCCATGAGTAGGAACCACACCTTGATGTCATCAGCAGATTTGCTGAGGTTGCACTCGTTCCCTTTGTCGACGCCACTAATGAAGATATCAAATCACACTGACCCCAGTACAGACCCCTGAGAGACACCACTTGTCTCTGATGTCCACCAGGACTCTGAGTCATTGACCACTACCCTCTGGATGTGACCTTCCAATCAATTTCTTATTGAACCATGTCAAATCCATATCTCTCCAATTTAGAGAGGAGGATGTTGTGGGTGACTGTGTCAAAGGCTTTACAGAAGTTCAGATAAATGACATCTGTAGCCCTTCCCTGGTGCACTGGTGTAGTCACTCCCTTGTAGAAGGTTGCTAGGTAGGACCTGCCCTTGGTGAAGCTGTGCTGGCTGTCTCAAATCACCTCCCTGTGCTCCATGTGCCTTAGCACAACACGTGGCCCAGCAGGATTTCCTCCACTCCACCAGCACAGCTGTCTGGTACATGAGGCCAGCTTACACAGCAAACTGCTGGAGGGACCTGGCTTCAAAGAACCCTGTGGGAAGGTGGTGCTTTTAACCCAAATCATTTAATTGATTGAGTGTATAATTATGGCAGCACAGCTGAGCTGCTCCAGGAGGCACAAAGCCTAGGGAAGCAGGGGGGGAGGAGGGGTTTGATGGTGAAGAGAACTTACCTTAGAATCACAGAATCAACTGGGTTGGAAGAGATCTCCAAGATCACCGAGTCCAACCCTATGGTGGTTACAAGCCCATGGCACTAAGTGCCATATCCAGTCTCACCTTGAAAACCTCCAGGGATGGTGACTCCACCACCTCCCTGGGCAGCACATTCCAATACCTGATCATTAGCTTCATTTTAGTCTTGTTTTACCTGTGCAGTGCCTGGTTCAATACCCACCTGAACTGACAGCAGAGCTCTGTGGGCAAAATGCAGAGGAGCAGAGGAGAAAGTGCAGCTAAGCAGTTCCTTTCTCATGCAGCTTCCATGTTCCCTCACCCTGTGAAAGCCAAGCACCTTTTCGTGGCTCTTGCCACATCCACGTGGTGTAAAGGGTGATTGCTACATGATCACATTAATTATACTCCTCAATGACAAAACCCCAATCATGCTCAGCATATTTATCAAGCAACAAAGTCCAGTCCCTACTCTATGGTTCATTTTGCACCAGTTGTTTCTGACAAGTCAATACAAGGCTGATGGCCAAGAACTGCAGGAGTGTAACTAAGGAACCAGGAGCTGTGGATATATAATCATTGGAGTTAAGCAGTAGAGTCTAAAGCAGTTTAATTCAACATCTTAATTAAGGAATCTGCTTGGAAGAAAAGAGTATAAACTGAAAATGAGGCACTAAACTTGGCACCTTGAACAAAAAGGATAAAAGGTAGGCAGTGCCAGCAAAGCTGTGCTAAAAAACACCCCAAGGAAACCACTCTGAAGTCCTGCAGCTCTACAAACAGTTCACTTCTGAGCCCAAAAACTGATGGCTCAAAGTCAGCTCACCTTTCAGGCCCAGTCTGGTCTGTGTTTACTCCAAATCACACCTACATTTCTGCAAGGGATTACTCAAATTCTTTAACTAGGACTGAGGCTGGAGACTAAACTGGTTTTCAGGCTGAGGCATCTAATGTAAACCCACACAAAGTAGGGTATGTGTGAGCTGGTTCCCACTGCAGCCAGAATTGCTCAGATATTGCATGACAGGAGTTACAGAGGGTTCCCTGACCACATTAGAAATCAAGAGTATGAGATAAAGAGAGCAGAACTATCCTTTCTGTTCTGAACTGAGAGAGAACACAGTCTCCCCCTGACATACAGAGACACAACCCTAGGATTGTGGAAGAAAAGGATGTGACAGATGTTCATACCAACCTGTACCAGTGCAAACTGCTACAGAAAAAGAGAAGGTTGTGTGGAGACCTCATAGTAGTCTATCAGCATCTGAAGGGGCTCCAGGGAAGCTGCAGAGGGATCTGTGTTAGGAGCTGCAGGGACAGGACAAGGGGCAATGGGCACAAATTGAAGGAGGGAAATTGAGATGAGATGTTAGGCAGAAGTTTTGCCTGTTCTGGTGGTGAGACCCTGTCCCAGGGTGCCCAGGGAGGCTGTGGCTGCCCCAACCCTGGCAGTGTTCACAGCCAGGTTGGATGAGCCTTGAGCAACCTGCTCTGGTGGGAGGTGTCCCTGCCCAGGGCAGGGCTTGGGGCTGGGTGAGCTCTAAGCTCCATTCCAACCCCTAAATTCTATGATCCTATGAACCTCCAGGACTGTGGCTCCTGCTGATGTATGTTACTGTTTCTAACCTTGTGCATTTCAGAGCTGTCCATACTGAATCCCAGTGCTCTCCACCCACTCTCTCCTAGGTGCAAACCACCACCATGTGCATCTCTGTGAGTCTGAGCGGCTTCGTTGTGCTGGGCTGTTTGTTTGCACCCAAGGTGCACATCATCCTTTTCCAGCCCCAGAAGAATGTGGTCACTCACAGACTCCATCTCAACAGGTTCAGTGTCAGTGGGACCGGGACCACCTACTCTCAGTGTAAGTAACAAAACTCCCAGCAGTGTATCAGGATGTGAGGGTTGGGAAAAGGCAAGATGGGTCTTTTACCAGCAGCAGAAAGAACTTTACAGGCTGAACTATGTACCCTGTGAAAACATCACTGCATTTGAACAGTCATAAGCTGAGCCAGGGCAGAGTCAGATTGGGTGTGAGGAGAAATGTTTTCCCTGTTGTGGTGTTCAGCACTGGGATATTGCCCAGGGAGGTGGTGCAGTCACCATCCCTGGAGGTGTTTCAGAGGTGTCTGATGTGGCACTGGAGGATCTGGGTTAGGGTTTGGGGGTTCCAGCAGTGACAGGTTCATGGTTGGACTGGATGATCTTTGAGGTCTCCTCCAACCTTGATCACTCTATGATCTTCACTCTCCTCATTGTAAGCAGTTCACAGCTTTGGTTTTGTTTTGAAGCTGTGGCTCCTTTTCTGGGGGAGTTGCTCAGTCAGCTGGATATTTGTTGGGGCTTTTTCCTTTGTCTGTGGACACCATGTCTACCCTGGAAAGCTGATTGAAAAGCACAGTACAACTCTAAAGAGGCAAAGAATAAGCAGCAGAGGAAAGGGGGACATGGAGCAAGGCTCACACTAACCTAGCCTGAGGTTTTTGAGTGTCACCTAAGTTTCAAAACTGGCTTTCAATTGGAGAGTTACACATGGACTGGAACTCCTCCAGGGGTCCTCTATAGGGGCCAGAAAGAGAATTGAAGCTACTTTTTATGACCAGACTGGTAACTTTTTTCTCTCAAAATTTATTTTGCCAGGCCTTGTTTCAAACTAGCTGGGACATATGGATTTTGTATGTGATTAACTCCTGGTTCTCCAGCTCTCAGGGACATGGTGTGACTCTTGGGGTTGTCCTGTGCAGAGCCAGGACTTGGGCTCGATGATACCTGTGGGTCCCTTCCAAGTCAGGATGTTCTCTAAGTGGCACACAGAGAGCAGGTTTGAATGTTCCTGGCTCTCTAGACAAAGTGCAAGGTGCCCATGGCAGTGCTGAGCCCTTGCATTGTAGAATCATAGAATCAACCTGGTTGGAAAATAACTCCAAGATCATCGAGTCCAACTCTACCATGGCACTAAGTGCCACATCCAGTCTCAGCTTGAAAACCTCCAGGGATGGGGAATCCACCACCTCCCTGGGCAGCACATTCCAATGCCTGAGCACTCTCTCTGCAAAAAATCTCTTCTAATATCCAACCTAACCCTCCCCTGGCAGAGCTTGAGTCTGTGCCCTCTTGTCCTGCTGCTTTCTTTCCCTTGGATTATCTAAGCAAAACGAGGGACAGCCAGGAAAGAGGAGATCAAAAGCATGAACTGAAGCCAAATCACAACTTCTGGTGATGTCACACGTTTGCCCTTGGTCTCAACACGATGCCAAGTGAAGGTGAAGTGTCTCTTGCAGATCCAGCAGTATTTCAGGAAAGCCCTTGGCTGCTGCTGTAAAGATGTGTAACTCAGAACCCTGCAGGGCCTGCCATCACCACTGCTGAGATCTGTAAGGAAAAGCAAGAGTTTTTTGGTCTGGCTCAGGAGATACTTGGTGTGAGCACTTTACTCCACCCAGCAGAGTTAATTGCTGCATCCCAGCACTACAAGAGAGGTACCTGATGTGGAGGAAACCTGGGAACTCAAAAGACAAGGCCACTCATTTCTCACCTACCACTATCTCTTTCTGTCCCATTTTGATATCCTCCTGACCCAGTTCTTGTAGTATTTGAGCTATTCTTGCTTGTCAATGTGTTGGACTTCAAAAACAACCCTGAAGCTAGAAAAGCTCTGGGTAGGTGAGTGATGTTCACAGACACAAAATGCTTTTGCCTGCAGCCACACTGCAGTGGAACAGGGATTTGAATCAGGTTCCCTGAGCAGAACTGATCTTTCTATTTTCCAGCAAAAAGTAGAAGTAAAAATAACAACAATAATAAAAGATTCAGGTCAATATGCTGACAGGTTATACACAGTCAAAAATGGAATACAAAACCTGAGACCTAATTCTCACAGCTCACAAACATGATGCTCTGTGACCTTTTAGCTACAGAGGGTGGTGAGACCCTGTCCCAGGGTGCCCAGGGAGGCTGTGGCTGCCCCAACCCTGGCAGTGTTCACAGCCAGGTTGGATGAGCCTTGAGCAACCTGCTCTGGTGGGAGGTGTCCCTGCCCAGGGCAGGGCTTGGGGCTGGGTGAGCTCTGAGCTCCATTCCAACCTCTAAAATTCCATGATTCTCTGATTTGAAGAAAGGATAGTTTGTTCTCAAAATGATGCTGAGCATCTCACAGAACCAGTGTGCACCTGAGGGTGTAGCCAGCACCAGATCTGGAAGACTGAACATGCCCTTGTCAGCTGAATAAATCACTTTTTCCACTGGCTGGTTGAATCTCCTGTGGCACTGCTCGCCGTGTGCTTTCTCTGATGAAGGCATCACATTTCCCTGGGTCACTGTTAGCATTAACCTAATGTATCTTTGAGAAAACACCTTTATGGTGCCGTGAGCAGAGATGTCACAG
>NW_008651386.1:9592-14934 GCF_000695815.1 Acanthisitta chloris
ATGGACAAACCAGCTTGCTTTAAAAATACAACCCACAAGGCTTTAGCTTTTGAATAGATTCTCCAGTCAAAACACAAACACATTTAGAAGCAGATTCTGATACTCAGAGTCAATTGTCATCTAATATCACTGAAGCAAAAAGCTGATGAATAAAATGTTAGAGTGTAAACAAGGTAATCTGGCCCTGGATGTGTATTGAATCCTGATCCAGAGCTCCTAGGAGTGAAGCATATCATGGGAAGAAACTGTTCTGGGGTTAGGTGAGAATTAGTCTTGCTTTTAAATTCAGTTCATAGAATCATAGAACCATCAGGGTTGGAGGAAACCTCTAAGATCATCGAGTTCAACTCTTAACCTGTCACTGCTGGAACCCCCAGACCCTAAACCAGATCCTCCAGGGATGTATCCTCCAGTTACTCAGAAATGTCTTCACTCCATCCAATGTGATTTTTATTAATTAAAGGTAGATCAACACAGAGTTCTCATATGCAGAGGAGAATTATCTCCCAGATTTAAAAATACTTCTATTTTACTTCAGGAATGTTCACTCCACCTATGGGAAACCTCAAAGTATCACACCTTAGAATTTCTTGCCAATGAACCACAAAGAATCCAAAGGTTCACTTTTGATCCTGCTGAGACATCTTAGCACCACTCTAGCTGGATTAATTCACACTTCCATGCAAAGAGCTATAAAGTGAGGCCCAGCGGTGCAGAATCATCGAAACAAAAGTCATGTGTTTTATTCTGACACTTCTTGGAGAAGCCTAATCACCTGATGTGCTCCCAGTGGTCAGCAAAGTGACAGGAGGTGTCTCCAAAAGATGATTTCTCTCAGGTCTGGATTGCCATGTAGAGGTTCAAGTGGCACCTCCATCAGCTCCACTGCTGACACAGACACCTACACTGATTTTCATTGGGCATCAGGATGTTAGGAATAATTTCTTCCCTGTTGTGGTGTTCAGCACTGGGATATTGCCCAGGGAGGTGGTGCAGTCACCATCCCTGGAGGTGTTTCAGGGGTGTCTGATGTGGCACTGGAGGATCTGGGTTAGGGTTTGGGGGTTCCAGCAGTGACAGGTTCATGGTTGGACTCAATGATCTTAGAGCTCTCCAACATTGATGGTTCTATAGTTCTTTGAAACTGGTTGAGATGATCCAGGTCAGCACAAGTTTTAACCCTGTGTGTTGTCACTTTTTGCTGTCCTGCAAAGCCAGTTGACCTTTCCTCTCTCTTTCTCTTCCAGCATCTGCCAGTATGTACGTCCCGACCGTCTGCAACGGGAGGGAAGTTCTGGACTCCACCACTTCGTCTCTGTGATTGTGATTGCAGTTCAGTTCTTGAGTTTTTAGACTGTTAGGCAAAACTTTGCACATGTTGTGCACCCCAGAAACCACCAGAGGAAAAAAAAACCCACAAGAAACCCAAGCAAAACTAGTACCTTTTTTTAGAAACAGTGTAATAAATTATTTTTGAGGATTGTACAGTATATAGTGACGTTCTGGAACTTTTTAGACTGATTTTAGCCCTTCTGTTGTTAACAGTTCATAAGGGACATGTAAATAACCATGGTTCACAATGTGCATAGTCCTGCAGTAAGGGAGTGGTTTGTTGCAAGCACAGTTGCAATGTTAGGTGACTTCTTTCCTACAGATTTCTTTTGTAGCTCCTTGTTGTACTTAACTTAGACTGCATTTCTATGTTGTATATTCCAGTTACCTGCCATGTAACAGGTTGGTTTTCTCAGCACAAAACAGCAGTATTAATGTAAAGGCACCAGTAATAAAAAGGTAAAAGTTTTCAGCATGGTTTCATTTTTTGTCTCTTTCTCTCTCAAGGGTTTTTCTAGACAGGAGGAGAGGTAAAAAGGATGACAAGTCTGCAGTGGATGTGTGCACAGGTATCTGTGTGTGTGTCTGAGCCTGTGCTGGGAAACCCCCAACATCTGGGATGTGCTTGTGATTAATACTTTGTCAGGGGCAAATAGAAATTCCCTCTCCTTAAAAATAAATGTACATCCTTAAAGACTCAGAGAAACATCAGGGTTGGAGGAGATCTCTAAGATCATTAATTCCAACCATGAACTTGTCACTGCTGGAACCCCCAAACCCTAACCCAGATCCTCCAGTGCCACATCAGACACCTCTGAAACACCTCCAGGGATGGTGACTGCACCACCTCCCTGGGCAATATCCCAGGGCCTGACAAAAAAAGCATCTCAAGTGTTCTTTCTGTTACTAAAATATAGGGGAATATCCAAAAGTGAAAATCATAGAATCACAGAATTTTAGGGGTTGGAATGGAGCTTAGAGATCATCTAGTCCCAATCCCTGCCCTGGGCAGGGACACCTCCCACTAAGGTGTCTAATTGCATCTCAATTAGCTACAAACAAAATAGAATTGCTCACTGGTTCACTCATTTCACAGGACTCATTCCTGTCCTGCACAACAGATATTGGTAGAACATGAAAACAAAGAGATTTTAGATTAGGTTGGAAGAAAAATCTGTCAGAAAATTATCCAAGACTGTTTTATATCTGCAGCCAAATCAAAATTGGTTCAGTTTGTCTGCACCAACACTGCTGTGAGGGGGAATTGGAGTCCTACAGAACCAGGCCAAAAACAAGTCAGAAAAAGAGAAATCCAGGAGACATTTACACATTTCTGGGGTGACCTTTACGTTCACAGCAAATGCTTCAAGACACACACACACACACCAGCACTTAGTAAACAGCAAAACACCTTCAAAGTCTGATTTTCATAACTGCACTCTTCAATCTGCCTCACTCTACTGGAACAAGCTGAAATCCTCCCTTCTGCCAGGTCCAAAAAGTCATTAAGGAAACAAACACAGCTTTGATTAATGTGTCTGAGAGTATTTACCTAAGGGCTTGTTCCCGTTGATCTCATTCCAGCTGAGGTCAATAGCAAAATTCTCAGTGACTTCAAAGGCAACACCACCGAGGCTTGAAAGTCAACCACTCTAGAAACACAGTGCTGGATGTCCATCTTCTCTGGAGCCAGTTCACCTGCACTCACAGATGTTTAGACATGGTGCTGGAAAGGTACAAGTCCTTAGGGCTGAACTGGCAAAGGAAGCATCTGTTCTTTGGATTGCAAAAATGAAAGATGCAGAGTCTTAAAATTCCTACTCATAGAGAGATGTATTTTTTCTAAGCATTCATGTGTCCACCAGCAAAGAATTCTTGATGCTCTCCACTCTGCTCTGTGAGACCCACCTGGAATCCTGCACACAGCTCTGGGGCCTCAGCCTGAGAAGGACATGGAACTGTTGGAGCAAGTGCAGAGGAGGCCACAGAGCTGCTCAGAGCACTGGAGCATCTCCCTGTGAGCACAGGCTGAGGGAGTTGGGGCTGTTGAGCCTGGAGAAGAGAAGGTTGTGTGGAGAGCTCAGAGCACCTTGCAGGAGCTGAAGGGGCTCCAGGGAAGCTGCAGAGGGATCTGTGTTAGGAGCTGCAGGGACAGCACAAGGGGCAATGGGCACAATTGAGGTTAGATCTTAGGCAGAAGTTTTCCCTGTTCTGGTGGTGAGACCCTGTCCCAGGGTGCCCAGGGAGGCTGTGGCTGCCCCAACCCTGGCAGTGTTCACAGCCAGGTTGGATGAGCCTTGAGCAACCTGCTCTGGTGGGAGGTGTCCCTGCTCATTGAAGGGGGATTGGAACTAGAAGATCTTTAAGGTCTCTTCCAGCCCAATCATTCTGGGGTTCTATGACCACTCCCTCTTACATTACCTTGAACAGATGTTCAAGTCCTTCCTGCTCCATGGTATGGAGCAACCAGCAGCATTCCTTGCTGAGGAGGAGATGTCATCCCCACTGGTGTGTCAGGAACAATTGTAGCTGCTCCAACTCTCACACTGAAGCTTTGTGTTGGCCACTGCTGGAGAAGAGTCAACAACCCAAACGGTGACAACTGCTGCTAGCTGAGCATCATTAAACATCTTGATTATATGGACACCTCTGGATCTGGCAGAACAATCAAACCCCAAACTGCAAACTTTCCCCTTTGCTAACAACCCCAGAACCAATTTTTCAAGAGCAAATAGTCAAATCCTTTCTTTGAACAGAGAAGACAGATCCTTGAAGCTACTCAATAACTTCCCACTGTGGCTCTAAGGCACTTAATTATCCCCAAACCTTAATCAATCATATTATATATTGCAATCATCAACCAACATAAGCAGAGCCAAGTCTGAATCCATTCTGTGTGCATTTCCCCCCTAGCAAGGGCTGTCAAAGCTGAGACAATAACAATTTGGCTAATTTGCCAATAATTTATGCTGAGAAGCCACTAAAATGTACTTAATCCTCAAAGAGACTGAGTCGTTTTACTCCAGATCTCCAAGCAAAGATGCAAATGCAGCAATAAAATGCATTCCCATTCAATCAAGTGAACACAGAACAGACTGATTCACATTGGTTTATGGCACCAAATAGCAGATTCTGATGTGATTCCATGGGGGAGGAAAGGGGGAGGTTCCTGTAAGTATCTTTTGGCAGAGAACAAGAAGAGGTCACAGACAGCTGATTTCTTAATCAAGTGTTGGAGGCCTCCAAAATTTGTCTCTTATGGGAACACAGAAAGTTCCCCTCTCTACTACATCTTTAGCAGAAAGGAAAGAACAGCAGAAGTAGCTAAAATCACACAGAAGTAGCTAAAATCTGTCAGTTTAAACCTGCTTAATTGTTAGAAAATGCAATTTCCTTATTCTAAGGTAAGTAAAGCCTCCAGTATAGGTTTGCATCCCACTGTGTCAGCACTGCAGCAGATAAGCTGCTAGATTGCCTGGGACAGAGTTCAACAAGCCATTTGGAAGCAAAGCTGAGAATAGTCATACAGCAAAGTCTGTCAGAGGTGTCCAAAAAATTCCACTCTGTTTTATTTGGAAAATAAAAGGAGAAGAGAAAGGAACCAAATTATTCCTCTGTGGTATTAAGTCAAAGCAAATATAGTTCATCAAAATTCAGGTGTTTTGACAGTACAGGGCTGTGGGTCCAGGCATGGAAAAAGGAATCAGAAAATCAATGAATTTTAGGGGTTGGAATGTGTCAGAGGTGTCCAAAAAATTCCACTCTGTTTTATTTGGAAAATAAAAGGAGAAGAGAAAGGAACCAAATTATTCCTCTGTGGTATTAAGTCAAAGCAAATATAGTTCATCAAAATTCAGGTGTTTTGACAGTACAGGGCTGTGGGTCCAGGCATGGAAAAAGGAATCAGAAAATCAATGAATTTTAGGGGTTGGAATGGAGCTCAGAGATGATATGATCCCAAGCCCTGCCCTGGGCAGGGACACCTCCCACCAGAGCAGGTTGCTCAAGGC
>NW_008651386.1:14985-17864 GCF_000695815.1 Acanthisitta chloris
CAACCTTCTCTTCTCCAGGCTCAACAGCCCCAACTCCCTCAGCCTGTGCTCACAGGGAGATGCTCCAGTGCTCTGAGCAGCTCTGTGGCCTCCTCTGCACTTGCTCCAACAGTTCCATGTCCTTCTCAGGCTGAGGCCCCAGAGCTGTGTGCAGGATTCCAGGTGGGTCTCACAGAGCAGAGCAGAGCAGAGGGGCAGAATCACCTCCCTTGCCCTGCTGCCCACACTCCTGTGGCTCAGCCCAGGCCTGGCTTGGTCTCTGGGCTGAGCTCACTCTGCAGCTCATGAGAAGCTTTCCATCCAAGAGATGAGAGAATGAACTGCAGCTATGGCTTAGACACATACAGAGAGAGTAGGGAAGAAATCAAAGGTGTTGCCAGATTCAGTTCGATGGCAGTGAGAAGCTCCATCCAGCACTGCAGAGCTGCTATGCTCCTAAGAGGCTGCAGTGCCACCAAACAGCTCAAGCCCAGGATTTCAAATATATTTCCACTTTATTTTATGAATGTCCATCAGATATATATCTTTGATGCTACAACACACTAGTTGAATAAAAATCAACAACATAAAAAGCCTCTTCATAAAAGATCCAGGAAGGGAAACCCCAAAGCCATCACCGTGTACTCTGTGAGCTCTTTGACAGCCAGAGAGAAATGACATCATGACAACAAGTACAATGTACAATAATCAGTGTGCAATGGTACAAAATATACAAAAAGGAATGTGTCTTTAATATACATTCAACAATACCCCATAAAAATCTTCGCTGGGAAAGTGAAGTGCCTTTTCAAGCCTAACAGAAAATGTACACCACTTCAGGTAAGATGCCTCAAGTATCTCCCATCCAAAGACTGGAGCTAGAAAAAGAACTGAGTTGAATTTTCCCTAACAAAGAAAAGAAAATTTAAACTTCATAAAATTTTTGTCCACACCTATAGAATAATAAAATATTTAGAGTGCAGAAAACTCAGTTTCTTTGCAATTTTACTTCAGAGTGGGCCCTGTTTTATGGACACATCTAGCTCAGTCATAGAAAAGCAAAAATCTAGATTCCTCAGAGTAAAAAGACTATTTCTGCCCCTGTGTCTTTTCTGAGTTTGATGCATTCCACAATCCATACCAATTTGCTGTGATGGAAACATGAGTCTGACCAGAGGTCAATACAAGAATCTTTCCTCCTTTTCTCCTGCCTCTAGACAAGTCTTGCATAACTGGACACCAATCCTTTCGGCCTAAGTCTCAGATTCCTTTGAGTTTGACCTCAATGGCAATTTCAGGAAATTAGTACTGTGGATATTATGAAGATCACATGCTTCTAATGTGGCTGATTTGAGGAAAAGGTCCACCTAGCCTTCAGTTTTTGTGCCCTTCCTCCAAAGTTGGCACTTGTGCTGACAGCAGAAACCACCTAGGTGCTGGGCTGAGCAAGGACCTCAGCCATGCTCAGCTCTGCTGGGCTTCCTCCTCTTTCCTTGAGTGTGTTCAGGAGTAAAGGTGGCTGAGTGTTTCTAACAACCCTCCCAAGTGACTCAGGTGGCCTCTGAACTCCAAAAGTAGAGATTCTTGCTGTACCTCCAGCCTTCAGGCTTTGCTGGTTGACAGCCCAGGGAAAAGTGACATAAGCATCCCAAGAGAGGACACCAAAGCTGCCAAAGACCTCCCATGGAAGGAGAAGCTTCCACAGAGGGACCCAAGTGCAACTTGCACTGCAGGTACCACTTTCCTTCTCTTTATAGACTTTGAACCTGCAACTGCCTACAGACTCATGGGCCCAGACCTACAACTCACACAACAGCAGACAACACACTGAAATCCAAAAGCACCAGGTTTTACCCCAACCCTGATGGCTATGACTTAAGCACTAAGAATGGGTTCAACTTGCAGGTGCAACACACCATTGCTCTTGCATTAGAGAGGTCAACACAGACCACCCAGACCTTCAAAGCACTCAAAGTATTTTCCAAAGGCCAAAACTCACCTGAGGCTCATTCCAAGTACCACTCACAGGTTTGATTTTAAGAGACTCCTAGTTAAGCTAGGAAATGACAACACACAACCTTTGCAGGAGGTTTCAGCCTCTCTGAAAACCATTTCTTAGGAGTGTGTGGAGAAGGAGTGAGAGGAAACGAAAGGTACCTATAAATCATGCCTGAGTCATACCCAGGTGAATGCAAAAATCCTGTTATTTGCAGTATGTATATCTCTTCCTGAGTTGAATTTCATTCCCAGTATGGAATCCAAGTGTCTCCTTTCTTTGTTTTTGGCAAGGTACTCAATCACATGGTAAGGCAATCCGATTTTCTGGTTTGCTTCCTGTCTTCTCTCCTCCTAAATGGCCAAGCATTTCTCACCGAGACCACCACTACAATGTGTGCCAGAATATGGTTCAAACATGGTCCTGTAAAAATAGAAATTCGGTTTGTTTCTTTGAAGGCAGCAATAATTCCTCATATATTCTGGGATCTTGAAGATTTCAGTTGAACTGATTCAAAATGATCTTCCTTTTCCTGCAAAGAAAAAGAGGTTCCCATCAACTGGGATTCCATAAATTCTCTCCAACAGTTACCACAGTCACTTCTTCCCTTCATGTCCTCGGCCAAAAACCTCACATTATCTTTATCACTGTCATTAAATGCACAATTTGACCCTTTCATATTAAATAACACTACTAATTCTGTAAAAAATTTGAAAACTCAAAAAAATTCTGCTATAAATATGGTTCATGGTACTTATTTTAGAGGGTACAGGGAAAGTTTGCATTTCATGCTCATAATATAGGACAAATAGTCAGAGTTGAGGAATGGCAAAGTGATCATATCGAGGGCTATTATCACTTGCTCATGTGTTTCCTACAAATGCAGTGCAAGGTCCTACACCTG
>NW_008651387.1:0-2034 GCF_000695815.1 Acanthisitta chloris
CATTGCTTGAAGGAAAGAAACAGCCTGAATACGCAGCGAGGACTCCATTTAGAGGTGTGTTTCCTCGCCGAGGCTCGACAGCGTCTTAGGTCGCCGTTGCTCTGCCTGTACTAATGACAGGAGCCATAGGGGGCTGAAAGACTTTACAGCGCTTAAAATTCAGTGTACTGCAGTGAAGTCATATTCCTTTGCTGGGAAATTTGCAAGCATATATAAAATGAGAATTATATAGAGCTTGTAAACGTTAAAGGGTGATTGGGAAAAAAACCCCCAACCCAACCAAATCTCAAAATGAAGACCGTATCTTGAAGAAAGTACTGTGAATATGCACTTGCAAAATACACTGTTAGAAACAATATAACGTGGGCAATCCAACAAATGAGCCTCAGAAAATGACATGTCTTTGAGAACCAACAGCAGAATAAAACATCCTGGGGGGGCCTCTGTACAGCAGGGAAGTTGCAGATAAATATCTCCAGCATAATCTGCTCTCTTGCTGTTACCTGTCTCTGAATGTGAGCATTTGATTTTGTGTGTGCTCTTTGCTTATGATGCAAACACAGGCAGGGCACACATCCAGAATTATAATAATAATAACAGTAATGGCAAGAAAGCCCTGCATTATGGCTTGTAGAGGATGATGGGCATGCCTGTACATTCAGTAAGGCACTTCAGCAGACTGCAGGCGGCTGGAAGCTCAGTAGAAAAACAAGAAGAGAAAATATTAATTTCTGGTTTTATACTAAGACCATGTATGTCTTTGATGTGGATTCAGCTTGTGTACGTTTTTGTTCAGTGCAGTTGCTGTCATAGAATAGGACAAAGCCTGAGTGGAAATGTCTACCAGAAATACATGCTTTATTCTGCCCCTACATTTCTGCATTTTGAGTGCATAACCTTGTACTTAGAGCCGGAAGGAATCTCCGGCTGCCACTCTAAAAGCTACAGGATTCTTTGTTTATAATCACAGAAAACGCGCTTGAAAAGGGACCACAAAAGGGCATGAAGAACAAAATGGTCTAAATGACAGTTTTGACATTATGTTCTAGCCTACAAAAAAAATTTTAACTAGTTAATGAAGATGCTTCTCCAGCCCCTAGGAGTAGACAGGCTAAAAGTCCTTGACCTTATCCACCACCTGGGCTCCCCAAATTAGCTAATCCTGGCATTGGTCTGTCCCTTGGGGCAACAGTTTATAAAGGAAAGGAAACAAACAATCAGATTTTGAGAGACACAGAGAATGGTTGTGGAGCATCTTTGAATAAACATCCAAGCAAGGCCACAGGAATTTAACAGGACTTGGGTGGCGCTGGGAGCGTCTCCCGCACGCAGAGCGGATACAGCTAGAGAGCTGAGAGGCAGTGTCAGCTGGCTCCTGCAAGCTTTCCTGGCACTCTCTTACTATCTGAAGGGAAAAAACACATCCTCACACCCTTGAAAATGTGCCAAATTGGCACATTGCTGGACACAATGCTGGACAAAATGGTCCACCGTTCAGACTTAGTAGTCAGTGAATCATAAGATATTCCTGTACCATGGATGCTGCAGTTGCAATGGTCTGCTAATAAAAGCAAGGCAATATCTGTAAAGCAAACCAGTTATCTTTCCATAGACCAATCACTACAGTTAGAAAACCAGACAAGCTCTTGAGCACACAACTCCTGGACAAACACTTTGTGCTCAAAAAAATACCGCTCCCCCGCCTCCCAGGTAGGTTAGTTTTTTTAGTGAATAATTTCCAACCAATGTTGTCTAACCTGTTCTTTCGAAAAGCACAGCTGGCCTGGTTAGCTTCAGAAATTATTTTACTTACTAGGAATAAAAACCACAGGTTTAGTACATGTAGTTCTGCATTATTATATTGTATCAACTAAAACTGCTCCTACACTTCCTTACGCTGAGTTACTTAGATTGTCATTTAACTCATCTACGATTTGATCAGATTTCTTACCTTTTTTTGTATTGAATTCTGACATTTTTCAGCCAATTGCTGTAAAACCTGAGAGGCACCTTGTCATGGTTTAACCCCAGCAG
>NW_008651388.1:0-4940 GCF_000695815.1 Acanthisitta chloris
TCGCCTAACCATCAGGCTGCAATCTGAAGTCTGTCCAAGCAGGAGCCTGGGATAGGGTGCAAACCCATGGGTCATCAGTAGTTTGGATAAATTAAGTACTAGAGCATCATATGTTAAATAGTTAAATG
Source organism: Acanthisitta chloris (assembly GCF_000695815.1). Lineage (NCBI taxonomy): Eukaryota > Metazoa > Chordata > Aves > Passeriformes > Acanthisittidae > Acanthisitta > Acanthisitta chloris. Next base: position 129 of record NW_008651388.1, read on the forward strand.
TAAGGGGTCAGGGTATGGGTGGAAGCTGCCGTTTCTGAGGATGGGGGTGATGGGTGAGACAGCACGCACTGGAAAAAGCCAAATTCGATGATAGAATCAACCGGGTTGGAAGAGACCTCAAAGATCATTGAGTCCAACGCTACTGTGGTTACTAGACCATGGTACTAAATGCCACATCCAGTCTCATCTTGAAAACTTCCAGGGATGGTGAACTCTGACTCTGAGTAGAACTTGTTAAAATCACAGCTTTCTGTCTCTCTGGAAAATGAAAATAAAAATCATAGCTTTCTAAATAAGCTTTATTGTTAGAGAAATGATAGAAGCAATTCAATGCTTAAAAGGAGCCAAGTTATAATAATGTAGAAGTTAACAGCCAATGTGGATTTTAGTGAAATTGTGGCAAGCAAAGGAAGTTGTGTTGTGTAGCAGAGCAGTGCTCTGTGCATGAGGGTATAAACCAGTAGACAGGAGGTTACTGATGGCAGCTCATGTAATGCTTTTGAGATGCAAGGCAGGAATGAGACTTTGGAAGGTGACTGTGCAGCTTGCTGGAATGCCACAACTCTCAGAGCACTCTGTCTGCAAGGATGTGCTTAGTGGGGTTGTGCAGGATTCTGTATTCGAGCAGAGTCTGAGTAATATTCTCATTAGTGTCTTGGCTGCTTGACAGACTGACAGTATTACTTATTCTCTTGGTAGGAAACAAAATTTTGAAGGGCCACAGACTGTCAAAGATAGTGCTCAAAATAACGTTAACAGAGCAGAGAAAGTTTGAAAAATGGGTTATTTAATTCAACATGTGTGCTAAGTCCCTTTCTTTGGTAAGACTGATCAGCATCTAAAATACAAGGGGAATGACTGCTTGAATTCCAGGTCCACATGAAAGGATTATAGACTGAACAAGAACCTGCAAAATCAGGTGTTGCAAAAGAGGAAAATCATACAAGATTGTTTATAAACAAAATCTTGTGTCAAACATGATGTAATATTTCCTTTCCTCTCAGTCCTGCAATACTGGGAGCACTTAGGAGCAACACGTTGCAAGAGAAAACCCCACAGAAGTGGATAAATGGGGATTGATTTACTAGGAAAGACACATTAGCCTACAAGGAAAAAAAGCAAACAACAAACAGAGGAAAAACTGGAGAAAGAAATAGAAAATCCTGTTCTGTGAGAGTAGGTAGGGGCAATAATGGGGTTACATTGCAGCAAGGGAAGCTTTAACTGAAAGAAGATGTATAAAGGTGATTGAGCCATGGAATGGATTGGTGCAGAACCTATGGAATCTCAGTTGTCAAGGTCCTCAATTTAGTTACCCCAAAGTCCTGAGTGCCAACGAAAAAAACTGTGTTCCCTTTCAGCCTTGATGTCTGTGGAGAATATGTGTCTAAGGGACAGAGTAGGTCTGAGCTCTCCTGAATTCCAGAGACTGTTCCAGCAGGGATGCTCAGCAGCTGGCTTGCCTGTACAATTTCCCAGCAATCTCTTTAGATTTCTTGGAATTAACACAAATGTGTTAAACCAAGCAAAAAGTGACATGTGCACAGGAAGATGTTTTTGAAATGAATGCTTTTTCTCAGGCAAAAGCAGCTTTTTTTCACTTACATCCATATAATCCAAGATTATTGTTAGTGCTGGTGCACTAGGCTCCATGTGTCACTGATGGCATGGTAACGAATGATGTCAGTGCAAACATTGTCATTCAGAGGGATCATAATCTCAGAGTGAGATTATGCCATGGGAAATAATTTCAGAAAGACCAAAACCACAAAGTTAAGGTTTAGTCATTGGTTTGTGGTACAGCAAAAACCTTGGTGAAAGCTGCACAAGGTTTTGCACAGTATTCAGCTCTCCTGCCTCAGTCCAGTCAGGTGTTTGTTGCTGCTGGAACATCACATTTGTTTCTCATTGCTTGTCAGTTGGTTTTGGATTTTTGTGGGGAAGAGATGTTAACAAATGCTGTTGTTGTTTCTTGTAGACAGATCTGGCATTTAAACAAAAGCAGAAGGAGGAGCAAAAGAAACTTGAGGAGATGAAGGCAAAGGCTGCTGGAAAAGGGCCCTTGGGTAAGTGAGGTGCCATCCTGACTGGAGAAATGGAGGCTTTTATTCCCTTAGCCCAGATTTGACCAGACTGTGCTCCTGCTGGATAAGAAATAAACAACAGAGGAACAAAGGAATTGTTGAAATATTTAGTTCTGTTGTAGATTTATGAGGCATATTTGGTTCCAGAAAGTTAAGTAAGTTACTCATTCAGAGTAAAGCATGTGAGGTCAAAACCACGCAAGAGTAGTAACATGCAGAATCAATTCACCAGTGGTGATGGGCAGTACAGGCAGTCTGGTGGGGATTTAGCTTTATGAGGAACTGAATTTGTGGCTAAGCTCTGTCACAGTTGTCTAACAGAATATGTCATTTCTTTTGGCAGCCAGTGGGGGAATAAAGAAGTCTGGCAAAAAGTAGTTTGATCAAACTGCAGAGTAAGAAGTGATTGAGTTACTCAATGGATCTGCAGACTTCAGAGTCATGAAAACTCGCTGTCATTTGGGAAACATTGTACATTTTGTTTAGTCAGAATAAATCTTTTTTGTTAAGATGTGATCTTTTCTCTTCACCTGTAGGTTTTGTTTAAAAATAGCTTTACTGTTTTATACTGGAAATGAAACTTTTCCTGAAGACCACATGTGTGTGCCCTTGGGCAGCCTGAGTGCAATTGCTGGTTGGTCCTCACTTGTGAGAATAAATTTCAACTTTGCTCTCTTTTGACAATGGACTCAGGGCCTGAGTGTTAAAATCTACAGTTTTAATCTGGAAGTTGAGGTTTAGCTGCAGTTGTCCGAGATGTGGCTTCAGAGCTGGAAGTTTTCACTAAACGAAAGGTGGGTTAAACTTCCATCACCAGCACAGGGGTTACCTTGGGGTCAGCCACACTCCAAAACAACACTCCTATGTCCCTACTTAAGCACAGTGCTGTGCCTCATAGCCCCAGTGCCTGCACAACTTACACTTCCCTTTGTCCTACAAATTCTCACTACGCCTTGTTTTCCTGAACATTTGCATGCTAAAAACATCACAGCTCCTTCCCACTCAGGGAATGCCTTTGGTGGGGGGAGGAGGGAAACAGGTGCTTGTGGGACTGAAGCAACTTTTAAAATGAATAGCAGTGGCTGCACACTGGGTATGGAAACCTGGAGGAAGGAATATGGTGTTGCCAAGATAGGAGTTATGGGGGGAGGATTAATGCAGAGCCCTTCTTACTGAATAGTGACAGTGGGACAGAGACTGCTCGTGCTGTTGGGAAGGGCAGCTGATGCCTGTGGGGAGGGGATTGTGTCTGTGAATGAGACACTTGGGCTGCAGGGTGGGGGAATCAGGGCTCATACACACTGTGGTCCGTAAGGAGCAGACTGCAGGAGTTGGGGGTCAGTGCACAAAGCGCTGCTAAGAGTTGCCTTGTTAAAAAGACACTTGGGGGCGTTACCCGGAGTGCCTCTGCCGCTCCCCCGCTGCCAGGCCCGGCGCTGCGGGCAGCTCACAGCCTCACGGCTGTGGAGCGATTCGAGCACAGCCGCTCGGATGTGTGGCCTCGGCTCGTATCCCTGGGCTGCCCATGCCCGAGCCCCGAGCAGTCAGGGCGCGATGCTCTCTCCATCCCCGAGCCGACAGAATCGCTGCCAGGTGCTTTGTAGCCCTTGGAGCAGCCTCAGCTCACGTGGCAATAGGTCACAGTGGGATCAGATCGCTGCTGTCCTCCAAGGGGGTGAAAATCAGCCTTTGGTGACACTGAAAAAACTCACTTCTCTAGAGATCAGATCGAGTCCTGACAGACACACACAGAGCTGGTGAAGGATAAAATTCAGGCTTGAATGAGTTCTGCATTTTGGACGAAGATAATTAATGTATCAGAAAAATACTCACACAGAGATGTAGGACAAAGGTGCCTTGGACACGGGGCAGGGACTGCCCTGGCTCTGTGCAGAGCACTGAAGCAGCCTGAGCCACCACTGCTGTCTCTTGGGGCAGAGCTCAGGTCCAACACATGAACACAACCAGAGACACAGCGTGCTCACAATTCTGTGTGCTCAGAGTGAAAACACAAGCTGGATTTACCTCCTTTACATCAGTCACACACTGATGGTGGCAGATCCTTACCCATATCGCCCATGTGCACACCCATTTTCTGCTGGTGTCAAAGTAGGTAACTTGGAGGGTGGTTTAAATGAGGAGGAAGAGGGAAAGGGAGACAACATCCTCTAGATTTCTCTGGAATATGAGAGAAAGAAAACCTTGGCAGTGTACCAATAAGCAATTATTTGCCCCAGGAGTTGCTGAATGAAATGAAGGAGGTTGCCAATCACAGCGAAGCTAACCTGAGGTGGTCTGAGTGGAAGGCACTGAATAAGGATCTGTGCTCCACAGCACGAGACAAGATGCAAAAGCATTTCAGCCAAAAATCAAGACGAGGGAAGGAAACCAAATGGCAAAGTGACAGATCACAGCTGTGGGAGAGCTGTTCTCAATAGGCTTTAATGTAGACGCTGAACTGTCCTCTTGGCCAGGAGTCCTCCTGTGTTTAAGATTAAGCTATGGAAATGAAGCTGAACAAAGGAACACTTTGGTTGCATCTTTTTACATAATAAATGACATTTCAATCCTTACTGCAGCTCCAGCTCAGTGTTAAACTAACACAAAGACAATAAATCACATATATACATAAAATTGTTGTGTCTGAAGGGCACAGAGTAAGTCCAAGAGGCAGTAGGAAATGCCAATTAAAACAGCAGCATAATAGATGCAAATATTCTTTGTAGGG
>NW_008651388.1:4976-10562 GCF_000695815.1 Acanthisitta chloris
CTGAATTCAACTCAAGGTCTGTTTTGAAGGATTTTGGCCACTCTTTAGAGCTGGTTCAGCTCCATGGGAATCATACCCTGCTCTGAATGGCTTCCAGATGCTGATTCATGTGAGGTCTCAAGTAGGAAGCTTCTCTGGCCTAAGCTAGCCTGGAGAACTGGGTGTGAACTTCTGCTCTGCCACTGACTTGCTTTGTGACCTTGCATAAGACATTTTGCATTCCAGTTTTCTTCTTTCTGCAAAATGGGGTTAGGGATATAATCTTACTTCAGAACATTCTGAGGCTTAATTAATTGTGATGTACTGTGATCCTAGGCTGAGAACAGCTAAGAAAGCATGAAGTACACAACCCAAAACATTCTAAAATGGTTCACTGCACTGCCCAGCAACCTTCAAAACACTCCGGGCAGTTTCTCATGCTTTTATATTCCAGTTGATCCTTCCTCCCACAGCTGCCTTAAACAAACAAACCATTAGAAAGAGGAACATGATACGACAGAGATTCAACAGCAGTTTAAGCACAGCTCCTGGGTCTAAGTCAGCATGGGCTAGTGATTCCTTTGCAACCTTGAGCAGCTCTGCCAAGCTCCATCTTCCACTTCCCTGTTCTCCAAACTCTAATGGTACCATTTGGACCCCCATCTTCTAGGGGCATAGAGGTAGGGCATATTCCCCTGCCTCATGCATGGAAATGGCTCATTACAAGTGAAATCTTACATGTTTATCCCAGAGTTTGTTCCAATGTACAGGTAAGCTGTTCTGAGTCCAGACTTACTGTACACTCACGTGCACAGAAGTTACATCATTTGAGCAAAGCCTTCCCAGACAGATGGGAGGAATCTGAACAAGGTATTTCCTTTATTTCCTGTGCTCCTGCAGGAACAACCAGGCTGCCCTAATTCAACAGATTGAACATGACAGTCAGGATGGAGTCACTTCTGTCAACATGATGTCACAAGTTCCTGTACCATGTAAGCATGAGGACAAAGGGGGTGATCCCCTGGCAAGGCACAGCACTGGAACCTGGTGGTGGATATCTAGGAAATTTACTCAAAGTAGCTTGGTACCCTGAAGAAGTTGTAGGGTGTTCACAAATAACTCTAGGTTAGCAATTAGTTTTTGCCTTGCTCTCTGTGGCAACCAACACTTCTTCATGAAACATCCCAACATTTTACATCCATTTCCATGCACCAGTTCAACAACTGGTGGCACTGCAGGTGACAGAACACTGCTTTGTTAACTAGGCCCATTTGAAATCTGTTTTGGCTACTTCTTATTCTTGTGGAAGGGAGCTGCTAAAACACAACACAGCTGATCTAGACTCAAAATTCAATGTGAGGTGACAGCATTTAACACGTACGCAAATCAGGGTCATCAGAGACTACTTCAATGCTCCTTTGAAATAAATAGCAGAAAATAGGGATATACTGGCAGAATTTCTTATAGAAAATTGGTAAGACTGGACTGCCATCTCATGGGTAGTGACTAACCTGAGATTGTACTCAATTTATGAGAGGAAAAAAACCTGCATTGATGCTGTCACATTTGGTAAAAACAGATGGCTTTGTAACATCTTCCTCTTTAAGTTATTAGTATACCATCCTTACTTATTTTCAGGTTCTTTACTCACACTGAAGAGATTTAAGGAAAGGAAGAAAGACACACCCTAATGTGTGTGTACTTCAGCTGAGCTGAAGTCAGTGCCAGCAGCAGCCAAACCAACGAGCTGCTGTTCTGCCTTCTGTGCATTTCAGGTGGATGTGGCCATGGACAGCGCCACACTGTCCTCAAGTTCTAGACCTGTTGAGAGAAACAGAAACTCAAAGCTATCCTAAAGCTCCAGTGTCTTAGCCATTTGGTAAGGATAAAAGATTGGAGGATTTTGTGACTTTAAACTGGTACCACTGGTGCTCTTTGCAGGGGGTGTTATTCCTCCTGTGAGGTGTTATTCCTGCTCTGCAAATTCCTCTGCAAAAGCCAGGGATGTAGGAGCTGAGGTTAAATCAGAGTTTGAACACAGAGAATGTGTTCTGCATGTTGCTAAGCTTGCAGAGTCACCTTGAACATGTCACTGTTCACCAGGCTTTGCAGAGCACCCTGAGGTCTGACTGGAGCACACAAGAGGAGCACACCAGCTCTGTCTCTTTGGCCAGTTCACTGTTGCATTCAAATGTTCACTATTTTGACATTATCACTGTCATTCAGCAATCCATGAAATTGCCCATTCCAACTTGCTTTTCTAGGTCTTATCCTTGTATGAGCTTTTAAAATACAAGTGGAGGGATTTAAATGACCTTCAGAAATAAAAGGCTTCTACATGGTAAGTATTATTCTCATTTCTAAGATGCTGAAATAAAAGGTTGTCTGGTAGAGGTTGGTCTGGTTCTATACAGAATGACTCCAGTATCACAGCTATTGAAAAAAACAAGTATTAAATAAAACCATAAATATAACAGATGATGCAAGAAAAATGCAGTTAGAGAATTATGAGAGCATTTTGTAACCCAGCAAGACAGTAGTTTCAGATGTCAAGACTTCTACTTCAGTGAAGTGTGTATTTTTAGACTAACCATCACTATTTATCGATTCTGCAATGCCTCTCTCCACTCTAATGTGCTGCAGAATTCTGAGTTATGTACAGACCTTAGGAATGCAGAAGCCATTACGACCACTCTTCACTAGATAATACTCTGCACTTCCTAAAGGCAGGAGATAAAGTAGGTAACAGATTTCCTAAAATCATTCTGTATTTGGCAGCAGAGGGACTGCCATTTCCATGCTGTTTCTAGATATATCACTGAACTTGCAGCAGCTCCAAACCACAACCCAGCTGGGGAGTGACAGAGGAAAGGAAGAGTTTCTCTCTCTCTCAAAAAAAAAGCCATTAATATACCTGAGAGTTCAGGTGTAAGAGGAAAAGAGATAAAGTTAAACCTGTATTAAACTAAGTAAGTACTGCCAAAGAAAACATGTAATTTTAGTAAATAGGGAAAAATAATAAAAGCACCAACAGGGAAAAAATGCAGCTGTGATGTAGAACAGCTTAGGCGTCCGGGAGATTTACTGTCATCTACTTACAGAAACTCATTTTTCCCACATGTGGGAAAATAATATTCTTGCTGAGAAGACAATTCTATTTCAGTTCCTTAGATCGTAATTCTTGCTTATTTCTTCACTCAGCTCAAGTCACTTGTCTGTAATAGGACAACATATCATCTAAGCTTTGGTAGAGTGGTTCCTGATGTGCAGTGTCACTGCTGTCAGTCTGCACTGCAGGTGCCACATCCTGGGTGCCACTGGCCTGGGTTCCTGGTGGTGGCACATCTTGGGCACTGCTGCTGCCACAGGTGTGTATTCCAGGTGGCACATCCTGAGTGCTGCAGCCACAGGTGTGTATTCCTGGTGGCACATCCTGGGCACTGCAGCTACAGGTGTGTATTCCAGGTGGCACATCCTGAGTGCTGCAGCCACAGGTGTGTATTCCTGGTGGCACATCCTGGGTGCCATAGCCATAAGGCTGCATGGAAAAGGGCACCTCATGGGCGCCGTAGCCGTAACTGTGCATCGGTGGTCCCACCCCTGGTGCTCCGTAGCCGTAAGGCTGCACTGGGAAGGTTCCTCCGTGGGCACCGTAGCCGTAACCCTGCATGGGTGGTGGCACAGCTCTGGCACCGTATCCGTACGGGCACACAGGTGGGGGCACACCTCGGGGTCCATAGCCATAAGGCTGTGCTGGTGGCAGCATGTCCTCATCACTGCTGTCATCCTCCCCTGATGACGACACCCCCTGGGTGTCACGGCCACCAGTCTCTGCTGACCCTGGATTATCCTGAGCTTTGCTGTTGGAAGCCTGTGCTGATGGGGGCACATCTCCAGCACTGCTGCCATTGCCCTGTGCTGATGGCATCTGTTGGTTCTGTGCTCTCTCCGTTTCCAGTTTTTCAGAGGAGGTTTCAGGACTGCTCAAATTCCAACTTCTGTAACTATCATCTTTCTTTTGTCCCAAATAGTAATCAGAGGGTGGTGCAAATTCTGGATCTCGCTCATCTCTAAGTTCTTCCTGTTTCTTTTCCCATAGTCCAAACATCAGTTCTGTTAGAAACAGGAAAATGGCAGATTTAGCAGAGATTTCAGGGTGCGAAGATCAGTCAGAAAATAAATTAGGAAACAGAGAAGATGCAACTGTGTAAAGCCACCTCAAGTTACTTTTTCACCTAGTACTATATAGAAATATGAGAATCTAGTGGAGATGCCTTCAGTGAACCACAGTTATTTCACTCTGCATTTTAGAGTAAGCTGTCCTCTGCTTTCTGAGTGTAGTATCTGCTGCATAGTTCAGTGCTGCTTGGGTGTCAGTACCAGGATTCCTCAGCCGTAGGAAAACAACAGTGCCAGGCAGGATAAGTAATTAACATGTAGGATCTAAAGTCTAGGTTTTAATGGAACCACAGTTTCCCCTCAAAATGATGTATCATCATCTTTCAGTATCATCCTGTACCTGCCTGTGTAGCACATCCTGCCATTATCTGGCACAAACCACGAAGTACATCAAGAAAAGCTCATACTGAAAGACAGTAAATCTTATGAACTATGGAATTTGTCATTCTGTCAACCTGTCTGGATCATCCAGAAATGGAATAACTGGTATAGAAGAAAAAATTATGGGAACATTACAGCAGTTACTGGCATCAAGGCAGCCTCGTCAGTCACTGCCCTGGACTCTACACAGTCACTCATACCAAGGCAGAAAGGATTTCATTGCTTCTCAGTCTCACCTACTTTGTCCCAAAACAGAAATGAAAGTAGCAGTGTGCACACTGTTTCCCAACAATGTTCCTGAATCTACATTTCCTTACCTTTGCCTTTATCCCACTCTCGGACATAAGGCACACCAGGCTTTGTATCTCTTCTCTCCTGGATGACAACCTCGACCTTTCTGCTTGCTGCAGTAGCTCTTGGAGGTTCTGGTTCCTCGGCAGCACTTTTCAGCTCTATGTTACAGGAAGAGATAGGAGGGTTTGTTAGTTACAGGATAAAATCTATATGAACCTCACAGGTATAAAAAAGAGGAGCATTAGCATGTTATCTCCATTTCATATAGTGCAGAAAACAATTTGCATTCTTACTCTTCTGAACAACCATAACAGTGAGCAGTGGTACATTACTGATCTTTGTTTCCAGAACACTTCACAGGTAATCACTTGCATAGAATTCTGACACGGTAAAGTAGTAGCTGCATTTTACAGTGGGAGACAGACAGTACAAGTTGACTATCAGTGTCATAAGGGAGAGAGAACAGAGATGGGCTTAGAATTCAAATTCATCACCCCAAATCCTAAAGTCAGCTGTGTCTCCAACTTACAGACTGCACTGAAAATGCTGCAGTGTATATTGTATGATACAGAAATTGAATGTTTACTATTTTTTATTCTACAGACTGCACTGAAAATGTTGCAGTGTATATTGTATGATATAGAAATTGAATGTTTACTATTTTTTATTCTACCTCATCTTAAAAATAGAAACAGCCAGGAAAATGTCAGCAGCTCTAAACCTCAACGTGCGTAACTCACCCACATAATTCCT
>NW_008651388.1:10584-19060 GCF_000695815.1 Acanthisitta chloris
TACAATCTACACATTGTATTTCTACCTGCATTATTAAGCTATTTATGGGATGATTTTATATCTACACACAATGATATGAACTCTCACAATCCTAACTATCCTATTGTATATATAGAGCACATAATCCCAAAATACTGAACGTCCAAACCTAAATCAATCAGAGTCTGCCTGGCCATAGATCACGTAGAAGATGAACTAATGTTTAACATAAAAAGATCATACCGCCATTCTCCAGTTTTTCTGCCTCTTCCTCTAATCCAGCCTCCCTTAACTTTTTAACCTTCCGTGCTCGCAGTTTGGACAGCCTTGCATCCAGGGCTGCCTTCCTCTTCTCCTTCAGCTGTTCACGTTTAGTTCTCTGATCAAGTGTCTGAACAGCAAAGAAAAACATGAATGAATTGTCCTTTGATATTACAATCAAGTACATATGTCCCTTCAGCAAACAACTAAAAGAAATCCTTATCAAGGACCAGGTTTCAACAGGAAAAAGAAGCCAGATTGTTTTGGAGCCAGTCGCAGGCATCACCTAGTGTAACATTTACACAACAAACCAAAGCCAGTGACCACTGACACTTGGCTGCTCTTGTTCCCAGACTGCTCCTCACACTCATACCTGCTCCCGCAGCATATCCAGCGTTGCTCGTTGTTTATGCCTAAGTTCTTGGTCACGAGAAAAGGCAAAGTAGCCAACCCCAAGCTGCCTGGCCTCTGAGAAGAAGAAAAGCCATAAATTCACATTACATGCAGTTTGTAACTCCAGGCACCAGGCACTCTGCTTCCAGGCATGGAATTACTCCTAACAACTTACACCACTTTCAGTTTCAGACAGCTAAAAAGGGCTTTAGATGATATATAAAGTGAAGTTTCCTGAAGGAGAACAGAGGAGGTAGTAAAGAAATTTTAAAAATGCATTTGAGAAAAACAGAATTTGAGGAAAAATATATCTAATTTATGTACTGGTAAATCTGAATGGTTATTACACATGTGGCTTGATGCATACCTACATCTGCCATACAGGCACAGGAAGTAACTTTCCCTTGCTTCCTCTACAGCTAATCTCTTTGGTGATACAAAGGTAAGGGCTATAAAGTGTGGCAGTGTACCATTTTCTCGAATGTCCTCATAATGTATGGGTCCCATGGGTTTTCTGAGGGCTTCTTCTTCTTCCTTTTCCCATTGTTGCCTCTGAAGTTCTCTTCTCATGTCCTCAGATAACAGTGTATTCCCATCAAGATCTTGTCTAATAATAAAAAAAAAAAGGTAGGGATTACAGAGCAGAACTTAAGAGTACCAAACAGTGAAATTATGATTTGGTCTGATTTACTGTTGCAGTTTTCATAAAACACAGATCACTGTGGGCACCACTTAGTGATACACCATTGATGACTTATGGTACATGGTGAAGACAGAAATACAAAACTACCTTTGAAACAAGATGCTAGTAGAACATGTTATTAAAAGACAAACAAAATCACATCCTTTATCAGAAGCTTTATGAAATCATTACCAGCTCACAGAATGAGAGATGCAGCAATGCCTTTTATTGGCATCTCTGGGGATTCAGCAACCACATATAGAAACATTACAGATGTAGCATAAGAAAAGGAAAGGTATTTGAAGTAAAAAAAAGCAGCCAATTACCCTAGAAGTCCATGCCAAATATGAATACACAATATGGAAATAATTTTAACACAAGAGTTGTTAAACAGCTGTTTAACAGAAGAGCAAAACCAAATAAATGGAGACATAACAAATTCACTCTGAATATCATGATGAATTTGGAACTGCTAAAACATTGTCATCAGTTTCCAGGTTAAACAGAACCAGGAATCACTTCTCTGGCATTTTATGGGAGGCATAACAAAATACAATTTCCACACAAGGACCCCAGTTATAAAAGATGTTTCAAATATCTGAGATTGCTAAGTCAATTGATTAAACCCTTTCTCTGCAAACTATGCAACCCTAGGGAAAGCAATAGCATCACCAACTCTGGATTGAGAGTGGGGTGACAAAGCACAGCCTCTGGTCCTTCTCACTAAAAAAGTGTGTTAAATACTGAGAGGAACATGCAGTTCCATTAGAAAAACCACACCTTTTTCCTTGAAGTTCCTGGTCCATTTTAAGTAGACTTGGCAAATCCTTCTTCATACAGCATCTAGATCGGCCCAAGAAATCAACATAATCAACCCTGAAATGAAAGCAAAGGAAATTGATGCAGAACTTATATTTGCAGATTTACAGAAGTCTTTACCAGAAGACAGAGGCAGTGACACTTTCCCAAGAGCATTCATCACCTCTCAGTCTCTCTGTGTGTGACAGTGGTTTCCTCTTGTCAGTTAACACACTCCCAGGTTAAGAGACACATTCTGAACAGGGTGTGGATATTTGTATTAGACCTTTACCCAATCTCCCTTTGAGATGGCTGTTTGCCTGGGCCATAAAATGGTGTAAAAAATGTTCAAAAGTTACAATGTCATGTAGTTTTCACAACAAAATAAAACTCAGTCTAGTACTTGCTTAACCATGGTGAAAATAATGATGTGGCATTGACTTCTTGTGGATATGAAATTGCTAGAATATACTTTAATTATCTAAAGCTCATTCAGAACAGGCTGATGGTGTTCATTCAACTGGACAAGGCTGACTAAAACGCAAGCAAAATGTTCCTTTGAAGCACTTCTTATTCAACTTTTGATAGTATTGAACATCTAATTTACAGCTGTCAAAAAAGCTGTTACGAGCTGTACTTATTGCCCTGTAACTTAGAAAGTTCTTTAGCATCAACCTGCCTCAATTATCCCATCCTAAAGAATTAATATTTGCTCTGTAGAAGTATGATTGGCAATCTAGTTCTCCAAACCCAAACTTTTAAAGATCTGTGTTTTTAGCAAGTTATGTCTTTTACATAGTTTCTAAGATATCTATAGTTTAGTATATACTCAGTGCCCTTCAGTTTTTACTGCCATGTAACATCAGTAGAAGAGAAATCTGCATTCTCTATAGTAAAGATGTAACTATGGCTACATAATACTTAGAGTTAATTATGCTAGCACACAAATATGTTCATCAGGATATGGCCTATGAGATGGACACTGTGTTAGTAATGACACGTGTCACTGACATGAGATGGAGGCAGTGACAGCAAAGCACCATGTGAACTCCGAAATGTCCCTGTTTAGTTCTGATACTTTGTGGTGATGGGAGCACAAAGCAGTCTGAGCCCATCACTCATTGGCAGCTTATCTTGAATTTCAGCACAATGCTGATGAGGAGTCTCTCTGCCTTTCCAATCCAGCTGTGTGCTGGAACTCTGCTGGATTAATTCTCCCAATTTATCCCGACACATTACATGGCAAATTGTATCTTGGGCTAATAAACTGAAGAACAGAGGTGGTGTTTGGTATTGGTTACTGTTGGTTTAAACTGATTAACAGAAGTAAAATCTCCTGTTCCATAAGCATTTTAAACAAATAGGCAAGGAAAATGTTTAGTCAGATTGGTTTCATAGTTATTCCTAATGTCTTGGATGAAAAACTTGTGGTTACTTGGAATTTCACAGATCATCGTCAGAAACGATTTGCTGTGCTGCAGTTAAACAGTGGAAAAAATGCTGGAAAATCATATTCTTATTCCAGTCTGAGTTTATCTCCTTTAAGAGAAGGTTGTACAACAGAATGACTGTGCAATTTGTAAGTCACACACAATTAAAAAAAGGGAAGGTGAACACAATAAAGCCCCCAAGTTCTGCTAAAATACATTTCAAGACCTCAAAGCATAAAATTGCATCAATACTGAGATCAGAACTCACATGAACTATGCAAGAAAATAAGATATTATGATGTCTCCCTTATAGTACATTTCCCTGACTGCTCTTTCTCAAATTCCTGGATGTAGATTCCATTGCATTGTTGCCTACATGAAAAGGAAACTACCACAAAGGACTGTCTTTAAAGAAGACATGAAAGAATTTTACCACCTCTTCTCAATGTGTATTATTAAACAAAAAAAGAAAAAAAGGTGCCACTTCACTCCTTTGGAGAATAACATTATTTTCTCATGCAATTGCCACGAAACAGAGCAGCCAGGACAGCTGAGTCCAACCAGTAGCACCAACCATTCTTCATCTGGGTCCTCAGGGGGTGGTATGTCTGCGTCAGGTTGAGTTTCCTCATCATCTGTGTCTCTTTCTGAAGTCTTTCCAGCAGCTTCACTCTGATGCAGCTCCTGCACTTCATGTCGTTTGTCTATGATCTTCTGAGTGAAATCCACCAGGTACAAATCCTCAGTTTCTTCATCTAAGGCACAAAATCAATTCTTAGAGAACAGCCAGAAAAGTTCTGCTCTGAAAAGAGCAGAACTGAGCACAAAATCAATACCAAATACAGTCAGCTTTTCAGCTGCCAGCAATGCCCTTGACCACACTACTGGGGAATACTGAAACCTCATTCAGTGCCAGACAAACCTGGAGCTGTAAATTGGCTCCATGGTGATAACATCTAGTTCTCAATAAAAGTTTTAGGGTATTGTGTATAGTACAGAAAAGGTTGAATTCTTTGCAGCAAAACATTCTCTGTTCACTAACTATTTCAGATGCAAAGGGTTTGTGATGTAACAGCTCAAACACTTTTCTGAGTCTTAAGATTTGGTATGTTGGCAGCAGCTAAGCAGTCAGTAAGTGACTTTTAGAAAAGGAGAGAAAAGTGGTGGATCATGTGGACAAAGATACTAGTAAAGAAAACATCAGAGATCAATTGCAAGGAGATCTGTATTCTATTTTAATAATTCCTTCCTGCAAGGGACTGAATGTGTGAGAGAAGAGAGGGACAGATGAGCATTCTCTAGCCTCATCAGCTGCAGGACCAGGCATTCCCACATGGACCAGTCAGACTCTCCTCCTGCTCTTCTCATATAGGTCCACCCATTAATGAATGTGTGAAACAAATCCCTAGTGCTTTACTAGGACAGGTTGTCCCTCAAAAAGTAATTTTATTTTCTCTTAACTGTATTTGCTCTCCCTTACAAAGCAGAACAAACCATATCAATCACTTTGTATGATAATTTTATATTTATAAATACTCATTTTGCACTAGTTTTGGTCACCTGGGAAGTCTCCTTTTGTCATTTTCTCATACAGCTTTGCTTTCTCTTCTAGTTTCTTCCTGAAAAAGAAAACAAAAAATGAACATTGCAATCCCAATTCCAAACACAGTTCAAGGTGATCAATTTATCCTTAGATAAATGGAATGGGAAAGTTCCAGGAGTGCCTGAAATATTTATTAGAAACTGACTTCCACCTGGTTTTTGTTTTGAACTTTCACTGGCATCTCTGAAGATACAGATATTCAGTTCCAGAGTTTATACTGAAAATAATTTTACTGAATTAATCTTAAGTGCAATTTGTCAAGTAGGCAGGAACATGATGTAACAAGTATTCAACATCTATGTAACTGTTACAGACTGTGAGATAAATACTGGAAGCTAAACCATTATTTATAGGTATCAGACACTAAAAGACAGGGGGAAAAAAGATAAAAGACAGATAACACAGGGTTATACTTAATCTTAGAAGCTGGAGAGAAAACCTTAGCTAACTTTTGGAATGGCAGAAAACTATTTCAGAGAGCAAGGAACTGTTTACAGAAGAACAGCAAATTACTTACAAATGACATTGTCAACAAATACCTTTTTGTGCAACAAACCTATTTAGAAGATGAGGTAATTCTTGCAGAAAAGTGAGCCATTTTCTGTCAAGTCCAAGAAACAGTTTGCTCTAGAATTCTACTATGTCACTGCCCTGGCTTGTAATTCTAAAGATGACTTTAAAAAAAACATTAGCCTGACAAGCTGAGGCAGCTGTGGTAGTGCGAGGGCAGGTATCCCCAGAGCAGGAGCTGCTGGGATGCAGTTTGGGCATTACTGGTAAAGAGCACCGAATTGATGGCTGGTCCTACTGGTTGGTCTAGTGAGAACTGGTAGTCCAAAATACACGTAACTTCCTTTTTGTGCATTTCTGAAAAACACTGAAAAACAAATTCCCCAAAGCATTCTTTTCTTACCAAGCCTAAGAGTTACCTTGATTGATCTAACACATCCTGATCTTCTGTCTTCTGCTCAACATCCTTTGCAGCTCGATTTGCAACTCCAGTGTTCTGTTTAGTCCAGATACTTGGTTTCTGTGCAGGACAATTTTGTAACAAACAAATAAGTGAAAATATTGAAATGGTAATGTTTGACTTGAGACTATACCCACTGTGCTGTAGGATGCAGCAGGTATGTGCTGAATTAACACAGACTGCAGCCCAGTGTCAGAATTAAGAACAGGCTAAGAAGAGAAAAAAAAATCAAACCAAAGGCACTCAGAAATTAGACCAAATCTATTCTGGCAAAGATTTTAAGGTTAAAAAAAAATTAAGAACAATCTTGCTGATTGGTAAAGTAATAACAAAGTTAGGAATTCTTTCTATTCTCTATTATCTCCATTTTAAATACGAAATATAATCAGTTTTCCTGTTTGCAGTGTAATGCTGCAAATGCTGCATGTGCTTCAAATACTACAGCAACAACATATCCTGCTACTAGAAAGATACAGAACAAACAAAACCCAAAGTGCAGTAGAGTGTAAAACATCAGAGGTAATGATGTATTCACTATCATACACCACAAACAGACAGCAGAGCATTTCAGTGACTCTGGAAGAGTCTCTCATTCTCCATCCTTTGGAATAACGTAAAATCTTGGACTAACAAAAAAAAGAAAACTCTTTTCCTAGAGTTACAAAAGCTGTGGATCCCTGTGGGATGACAATTAAGTGGTGTGCATAAGCACAAGATTTCTGCTGTGCAAAACAATCTCACCTGGAAGTGAAATTTAAAGAACATCCTCATCATGTGCATTTTACATTTGACAAGTAACACTGCTCTGAGTATTTATTTATTTAGATTTTGCATATTAACTTCCTTACTTTAAGGAGAAAGAAGAACAAAAACAGAAATGGAAAAATATTTCTACCTTATTAGAGGTTCTGGGCTGTGGAAAGATGCCAGCATCTTTCAGCAGCTTTTCTTTCTTGAATTCTTCTTGCTTGCGGAAGAGTTCAGCCTTAAGATCCACCAGCTACAGCACCAGCAAAACAGCAAATGAAGAACCAGGACATGTCACATCCATACACATCAGTTACTGTAACAAATAACTGTATTTCCAGTAAAACAATCTGGAATTTGCAGTTATGCATTTGATCACATTTTTATGTGGAACTTCAAAGCTCTGATCTGATCACAGAGATCACTCCTGAGTTTACAGCAAACAATAGACAAACCTCACAGGATGCAAATTATGATCAGGTATTAAAACAAACCTCAAAGATATCCTTGATTCTTTATTATATAATACGAGACACATAATTCCATACAGATTTTACCAGTCTCCTAATGGCAAACAAATAGAGAAGGACTAGTGAAATAACACTACTGCATATGAAAAGGAAACTTCTAATCATTAAGTAATGAATAAAGTTCTATCTCAGGAAAGCACTGATCAAAGTCTGCTTTCATAAAACATATATTGTTTCACACTGCTTTATATACTGTTTATATAGTTTTAGAATTTCTTTCTTCTTCTTTTTCAAAATGAATATATAAGTAGCACTGACATCTGTGACCAAGACCCATTTCAGCTCTTATCAGGAACCATCACCAGCAGGGATGTCATCTTGGAATTACAGTAATAAAACCTAGTCTGGAAGAGAATATTGTGCCACTTTCCCTGCAAATCCTACAAAAACCAAATTTCACAGGTGTATATCAGATCAGGGAAGTAGAAGACTCCAGTATGAATATCTGTCCCGAGCACTAAAGGATTTGCTTTTCAGGTCCCTGAAACAATGATGTGCAGTGTTGTAGAACCACCTTTTTCCCACTGCTTTGAAATGATCATCCAAAAACTCATTGTTCATCATTTCATATGCAGTCTACATACATACATACAAACCACAGTTTACATTAACTATTTGCATAACTCCCCACATGAATTGTTCGCAGCAATCTCTAGTGAGTGCCCTGCAGAGCTGACAGGGGCAGCACCTCTCCATCCCTACGGGTGGGAGGTCAATCTGCCCCGACTTGAACCTCCTGTTCCTTAGTAAAACCAGGACATCAACCCACATTTCCTTCTCATGGATCTCGTTAGTAAAACCCAAGAAATAAAAGTTACACTTCCCTCTCACGCCCAAATTTTATCACTACACCAGGACGGAGGGCAAACCCATCGCGGCCACACTCGAGTTATACACTTAGTGCACACACCTGCCCAGGCAGGTGAGAGGGGTAAACCCCAACGCGGAATACCTCCCAGACCCGAGATGTGACTCTCAGAGTTACAACAGCGCCTTAATCCCGCACTTGCTGCAATGATTGTGCATCCCAGTGGATTTAAGGCTAGAGCACAGCACTTTCCCACAGTACTGCGCTGTGCTGCG